>NC_132846.1:26262500-26562500 GCF_048164855.1 Canis lupus baileyi | reverse complement strand
ACAAGTTGCAAATGGTTCTGCATGCTAAATTTGACACATTGCCTATTTTTGTATGGCCCCTGCGTTAAGAATAGTTTTACATTTTTAAATATTTAAAACAAAATTTTAAATAGAATATTATTTAGTGAAACATAATGTATAAAAAAATTGAACTACAGTGTTCACAAATAACATGTTATTGAACACAACACACCCATTATTTTACATATTGTCTATCGAAGGGTGCTTTTGTGTTTCAAGAGCAGAGTGGAATAATTGCCACATTGATCACAAAGCTTAAAATATTTGCTACCTTATCTTTTCCAGAAATGTTTATAGACATCTGGACTACACTAAGTCAAAGGTCTAAAGGATAAGGTATCACCAGATTTTTGCAACAGATGCTACATCACAGTTATTATTGTCACAGATGTTTTGTATGTATTAAGTATGTAAAAATCTGCTGATAATTTTATCACTGACTCTGCTTTATCTTTAGTGGGTTTTTTTTTTCTCAGATATATCATGGATAGTCTTAATATTTTGCTTCCAAGTATCTTCATGCTCTTAACCATGAATATACCTGGTTCTTATTTTATAATTAATGAAACAGGTTAAGAGCAAAATAAATCACCCAAGGTCAAATCTAGGAAGTTTCATAGTATTAAATAAAGACAATATTTTTAATCTCAAAGTCTATATTACTTTTTAATATGCCACATTGATTCTTACAAAGTACATTAATGTTATTCTGGAACTGCTCTGTTCAAGGAATAATGATCATACTCACATGTCCAACATGTGACAGAGTTGATATTTTTCCTCAATTCATAAGCAGTACTACTCATCATCAAATTAATCAACCCTAACTTATGTGTAATTTGTTAAAACAGCCACAGTAGTCAAAAAAGCTGTGCTACAGCTCAGTACTTTTAAGGATACAGATTTCTCAGGGTAGACAGCTCCTGTTTACTTTAAAAATCTCTGGCTATTGACTACTTGCTAATAGCTTTGGCTATTAACATTTGAACTTGGAAATATTATAATTTGATAATATTAGACAATGTTTTAGAACATATAAATTGGTATTTTAATGGAACACTTTGTTAGTATTGTTATCATATTCTGAAATTATACGTAAGGAAAAAGATCTGTATTTTAAATTATGCAGGCTTCTACCCCTAATTTCTCTGAATGTAGGGTTCCCATGATGTATAAGTACTTTTACTTTTTTTTTTTTTAATTTTTATTTATTTATGATAGTCACAGAGAGAGAGAGAGAGGCAGAGACACAGGCAGAGGGAGAAGCAGGCTCCATGCACCGGGAGCCCGACGTGGGATTCGATCCCGGGTCTCCAGGATCGCGCCCTGGGCCAAAGGCAGGCGCCAAACCGCTGCGCCACCCAGGGATCCCTATAAGTACTTTTACTTACCAATTTTTCAATAATCCCTAAATTACACAATATTGTTTGTTTAATTAGTGCTTAAGAAAATTAGTTTTTAAATTTATATCTTTCAATAATTACTCTACATTTAAATGGACTAAATGCCCCAATCAAAAGAGAGCACCAGAGTGGCTAAAAACAAAACAAAACAAAAAACAAGACTCATCAATATGCTATTTACAAGAGACTAATTTTAGACCTAAAGATACCTCCAGATTGAAAGGGAGGGGGTGGAAAACCATTCATCATGCTAATGGACATCAAAAGAAAGCAGGGGTAGCAATCCTCATATCAAACAAACTAGATCTTTAAACCAAAGACTATAATAAGAGATGAAGATGGACACTATATCATAATAAAAAGGTCTATCCAACAAGAAAATATAATTATTGTAAATATTTATGCTCCTAACTTGTGACCACCCAATTATATAAACCAATTAATAACAAAATTAAAGAAATACATTGATAATAATACAATAATAGTATGAGACTTTAACACCCCACTTACAACAATGGACAGGTTATTTAAGCAGAAGATCAACAATGAAACAAGGGCTTCAAATGACACACTGGACTATATGGACTTCATAGATATATTCAGAGTACTTCATCCTAAAGCAACAAAATACACATTCTTCTCTGGTGCACACAGAACTTCCTCCAGAATAGATCACATACTGTGTCACAAATTAGTTTGACCAATACCAAAAGATCGAGATTATTCCATGCATATCTTCCAACCATAGTGCTTTAAAATTTGAATTTAATCACAAGAGAAAATCTGGAAGAAACAGAAATACATAGAGGTGAAGGAACATCCTACCAGAGAATGAATGTGTTAACCAGGAAATTAAAGAATAATTTTTTAAAATACATGGAAACAATGAAAATGAAAACACAACAGTTCAGAAACTTTGGGATGCAGCAAAGTCAATCCTAAAAGGGAGGTATATAGCAATACAGACCTTTCTCAAGAACCAAGAAGTCTCAAACACACAACGAAACCTTACACTGAAAGGACTTGGAAAAAAAGAACAGCAAATAAAGCCTAAATTCAGCAGGAGAAGAGAAATAATAAAGAATAGAGCAGAAATTAATGAAGTAGAAATCAAAAGAACAGTAGAATAGATCAACAAAGCTAAGAGCTGGTTCTTTGAAAGAATTAATAAGATCAATAAATTCCTAGCCAGATATATCAAAAAGAAAAGAAAAAGGACCCAAATAAATAAAATCATGAATGAACAAGATCACAACCAACACAAAAGAAATACAAACAATTATAAGAACATACTATGAGCATTTATATGCCAACAAATTAAGAAATCTAGAAGAAATGGGTGCATTCCTAGAAACCTGTAAACTACCGAAACTGAAACAGGAGGAAAAAGAAAATCTGAACAGACCCCATAACCAGCAAAGTAGTTGAAGCAGTAATCAAAAATCTCCCAACAAACAAGTCCAGGGCCAGATAGCCTCCCAGTAGAATTCTACCAAACATTTAAAGAAGAATTAATATCTATTCTATTGAAGCTGTTCCAAGAATTAGAAATGGAAGGAAAACTTCCAAACTAATTCTATGAGGCTGGCATTACCTGGATCCCAAAACCAGGCAAAGGCCTCACCAAGAAGGAGAATTACAGACTAATATTTTTAATGAACAGGGATGCAAAAATTCTAACCAAGTTACTAGCTAACAGGATCCAACAGTACATAAGGATTATTCACCATGACCAAGTGGGATTTATTCCTGGGCTGCAAGGGTGGTTCCACATCCCCAAATCAATCAATGTGATATACCATGTTAATGAAAGAAAGGAAGGAACCATATGATCTTTTCAATAGATGCATCCTATCTCAGTCGATGCAATAGATGCACAAAATACAGCATCCTTTTTTGATTAAAACTTTCTGCAGTGCAGGGATACAGGGAACCTAGCAATATCATAAAAGCCATATATGAAATACCCACAGCAAATATCATTTTCAATGGGAAAAAACTGAGATCTTTTCCCCTAAGATCAGGAATATGACAGGAAGCTTCACTCTCACCACAGTTGTTCAACATAGTACTAGAAGTCCTACCCTCAGCAATCAGGCAACAAAAAGAAATAAAAGGCATCCAAATCAACAAAGAAGAAGTCAAACTCTCACTTTTTGCAGATGGCATGATACACTATGCTGAAACCCCAAAAGACTCCAACTTAAAATTGCTAGAACTCATACAGGAATTCAGCAAAGTGGCAGGATATAAAACCAGTGCACAGAAGTCAGTTGCATTTCTATAGAAAACAATGAGGTAGTAGAAATAGAAATCAAGCAAACAATCTCATTTACAATTGCACTAAAACCCATAAGATATTTGGAAAAAACCTAACCAAAGAGGCAAAGGATCTCTACTCTGCAAACTATAAAACACTTCTGAAAGAAATTGAGGAAGACATAAAGAAATGGAAAAACATTCCATGCTTATGACTGGAAAAACAAACACTGTTAAAATGTCTGTGCTACTTAAAGCAATCTGCATATTTAATACAATCGCTATCAAAACACCAACATTTTTCACAGAGCTAGATAATCCTAAAATATGTATAGAACAAGAAAAGACTCCAAACAACCAAAGGGATGTTGAAAAAGAAAACCAAAGCTGGGGGCATCACAATTTTGGACTTCAAGCTCTATTACAAAGCTATAATCATCAAGACAGTATGGTACTGAAACAAAACCCGACACATAGATCAATGGAACTGAATAGAGAATTCAGAAATGAACCCTTGACTCTTTGGTCAACTAATCTTCAACAAAGTAGCTAAGAATATCCAAAGGGAAAAAAAGATAGTCTCTTCCACAATGGTATTGGGAAAATTGGACAGCCACATGCAGAAGAATGAAACTGGACCACTTTATTACACCATATATAAAAATAAACTCAAAATGGATGAAAGACCTAAATGTGGGACAGGAATCCATCAAAATCGTAGAGGAGAATACAGGCAGCAACCTCTTTTGACCTCAGCCACAGCCAACTTCTTCTAGACATATCTTCAGAGGCAAGGGAAACAAAAACAAAAATGAACTCTTGGGACTTCATCAAGATAAAAAATTTTTAACAGCAAAGGAAACAACAAAACTAAAAGACAACCTACAGAATGGAAGAAGATATTTACAAATGTCTTCGCAGATAAAGGGCTAGTATCTAAAATCTAAAGAATTTATAATCTATAAATCTATCAAACTCACCACCCAAAAAAATAATCCAGTCAAGAAATGGGCAGAAGACACAAACAGTTATTTCTCCAGAGAGGATATACAAATGACCAACACACACATGAAAAGCTGCTCAACATCACTCAGCATCAGGGAAACAAAAATCAAAACCACAATGATAGACACATCACACCAGTTAGAATGGTTAAACTGAACTCAGGAAACAACAGATATTGATGAGGATGTGGCGGAGAAAGGGGAACTCTCTTACACTGCTGGTGGAAACACAAACTGGGACAGTCAGTCTGGAAAACATTATGGAGCTTCCTCAAAAAGTTAAAAATAGAGCTACTCTATGACTTAGCAATTGTACTGTTGAATATTTATCCAAAGGATACAAACATAGTGATTCCAAGGGGCATATCCACTTCAACGTTTATGGCAGCAATGTTCACAATAGCCGAACTATGGGAAGAGCCCAGATGTCCATTATTGATGTATGAATTTACAAAGAAGAGGTATATATATATATATATATATATATATATATATATATATATATACCGGAATATCACTTAGCTATCAAAAAAGATTAAATCTTACCGTTTACATCAACATGGATGAAACCAGAGGGTATTATGCTGAGCAAAATAAATCAATCAGAGAAAAACAGTTTTCATATGATTTCACTCGTGTGGAATATAAGAAACCGTGCTGAGAATCATAGGGGAAAAGAGGGAAAACTAAATGGGAAGAAATCAGAGAGGAAAACAAACCATGAGAGATTCTTAATTATAGGAAACAAACTGAATATTGCTGAAGGGAAGCGGGTGGGGGGATGGGATAACTGGGTGTTAGGCATTAAGGCACTTGATATAATGATTTAAAGTTGTTATATGCAGTTGATGAATCATTAAATTCTACCTCTGAAACTAATAATATACTAGATGTTAATTAAATTGATTTTTTTTAAATTTATGATGGCCACAGAGAGAGAGAGGCAAAGACATAGGCAGAGGGAGAAGCAGGCTCCATGCACCGGGAGCCCGATGTGGGATTCGATCCCGAGTCTCCAGGATCGCGCCCTGGGCCAAAGGCAGGTGTCAAACCGCTGCGCCACCCAGGGATCCCTTGATTTTTAATTAAAAAAAGAAAATTAAATAGTTTTTGTCAAAAATTAAGAACAGTTTCAAAATAAACATCCTCTCCTCTATAGGTATATTCATCAATATTAGCAACTTTTCAATCAGCAACTATGCATTGAAAATCTGTGCTCACAAAAGCATGGTACTAGATGCTGTGAAGGTACATTTTCACAAGGCATTCCAAAAACTCATATACAGAATCTCACACATTGAGACAAAATTAAAAGCAATATATAAGTTAATAAAGATTCAAAATTACATATTGTGATTCCAATTGTGGCTGGAATCTACAATATGATTCCCCTTGAAATTGTTGGGATATTTGCAGAACCATCTATGATTGTTGATTACTTGAGTGTAGCAAACTTAAATGATCAAGACCAAGGATTCTAGGGAAAGAAAATCTATTTACAGTTAACTGAGCCTAGAATCTAACTCCAATTTACATAATGCATGAAATATTTTGTGCTTGAGTTACTATACACTCAAGGATCATATTGCCATAAAAATTGGCAAAAAACATTTAAACTATGATGTTATCAAGACTAGTTCACTATATTAGATAACTTTGTCATTGAAAACAAAGCCATTTGCAATTATGGCTCAACTTATTTGAGTCACTAATATAAAACATCTATATTGGTCTGCAATTTTTGCTCTCTTATTCCAAGTAAGTTTACACAGCTCAAATAGTTTCATAGTGCTTTCTGTCTCTGAAGTATCAGAATACTTACATATTACATAGAGATTATTTTTAAAAATAATTTATACTCCTTTTATTTCTTCTATACAATTCAACTAGGATATTGGTTTTTGAAATTATGTTCATAACTTGATTATATTAACTATAAATAATATAAAAGGGAAGGGGTATGAAATATTTTTTTTTGTAAAAGTAGACTTTGAGCCTCCTATAACTAAAAATTACAATCAGAGACTATACCCTACAAACCCAGAACAGAGAAACTTGCTGTGATTTTAGAGTGAGTATGAAAGACTTTTATAATTCAGAATTATATAGAATGTGAGCATCCAGAGAGGAGTGGAAAGTCCATGGCACACCTGCTTAATGGCTTGAGCAATTAGGGGTATAAATGCCAAAATATTTCTAGGGCTATATACATATTCCCACTGACTGAAGGGGAAAATTAGGGCAAGAAGAAAACACAAGGGCTTGGAAACTCAGAGATCAGGCATTATTAAACAAGAAAGAGGTTGTAATAGAAAGTGGTTTTATGCTTGCTGCTGCTATTGGCAAATGGATGATATATTCAAAGTGTGCTTTTCAAACATTAATCAGGAAGGGGAGTAGAAAACAAACACTAAACTGAAGTGTTATCTGGGGAAAAGAAGAAACAATAATAAAAAACATTTCAAAGGAGGAAGGGAGTTTTGGAGAACATTTTGAAACTAGAAAGTTGTGAGAAAAAATACTCAAGTGGCAACCAAGTTTTTGATAAGAGATTTTAAATTTTCAGTTGCATAAAAAATAGTGAAAGAGAATAAAGGAGAAAGGAGAAAAAATGAGCGGGAAATATCAGAAAGGGAGACAGAACATGAGAGACTCCTAACTCTGGGAAACGAACAAGGGGTGGTTGAAAGGGAGGTGGGCAGGGGGTGGGGGTGACTGGGTGATGGGCACTGAGGGGGACACTTGATGGGATGAGCACTGGGTGTTATGCTATATGTTGGCAAATTGAACTCCGATTTAAAAAATGTAAAATAAAATAAAATAAAAATAAATAAATTTTCAGTTGGATTTTAAATTTTCAGTTGTGTTTACTATGAATTTTTCCTCACAGAAAGTCTATATAAAGAGCAGATCAAAACAAAAACAAAAACAAAAAACCCTCAAGAAAAGCCTGCTCTCATTAACCAAATGGTTAGGAAAGTTGCTGTCTGGGAAGCCAGAAAACATCATGACTATAATTACTCCACTCCAGTCAAATCCCATAGAAAAATCTTTTGTCCTTTCCACTCTCGTTCTAGTCAGAGCCTCAATTTTCATCCCTACTTGTGGTAAAAAAAAAAAAAAAAAAAGGCCCTTGCCCTGCTGTGAAGATGCCAGAAGGAACTTAAGGGGGATCTTGGGCATTCATTGCCTCTGGTGGGTCATAAGTGTCTCAGCAGGACTTGATATCAGTAGAGAGACCTAGTAGGAAGCCTGTATATCCACGCTCATCAGGCAGTAATTGGGTGAGACCCTGGCCTTCCAATGTGAGCCTCACATTGTCAGAAAATGCGTGTTAAGGGAAGATGTGAATAAGATCGCAAACCTCACAACATAATACCCAATGTCCAAGACTCGATTAAAAATCAAACATCATACCAAAACCCAGGAACCTCTCACTTGAATGAGAAAGGACAATCAACACACATCAACCTGATTTACAAATATCTGACAAATATTTTATTTTATTTTTAAAGATTCTATTTATTTATTCATGAGACACACAGAGAGAACAGCAGAGACATAGGCAGAGGGAGAAGCAGGCTTCCTGTGGGGAGCCGGATGCAGAACTTGATGTCAGGATCTGAGGATCACAAACTGAGCCAAAGCAGATGCTCATCTACTGAGCCACCCAGGCATCCCTCTGACAAATATTTAAGCTGCTATCATAAAAGACTTCAACCAGCAATTACAAACACACTTGAAACAAACAAACAAAAAAGAAACAAACAAACAAAAACAGCAAGTCTCAGCAAAGAAAATAGAAGACATGGAGAAGAGTCAAAATGAAATTTTATTTTATTTTTTTTTCAAAATGAAATTTTAGAACTGAAAAGTATAATAGCCAAATTTTATTAAAAATAAAAGAAAGAAAAACCTCAAGGTTGGACTCAGTAGAAGAATAGAGAGCACAGAGTAAAGACTGAATTTAAAGATTAACAGTAGAAATGCCTAATCTGAACAAGTGAGAAAATAAACTGAACAAGAATGCCTCAAGGACTATAATAAAGACCCAATATTCTAGTCATTAGAGACCCAGGGAGAGAGAAGAAAAACAAAAGAGCTGAAAAAGTACCAGAAGAAATAATGACTGGAAATTTCTCAATTTTGGCAGAAGACCTAAACCTATAAATTCAATAAGCTGAGAAAATTCCAAACAAAATAACCCCAAAGAAATTCATGCCAAGATATCATATTAAAATTCTGAGATGAAAGATAAGGAAATATCTTGAAAGCAGCAGGAAAGAACTAGAATGTTAATTGAGCTGGAAGGATGTGACATGTGACAGTATTCTGAGTAATACTTTAACTGATTTGGACTATATTGACAATATATAAATTAAAATAGCTTGCCTCACATGTAAAGAAATTGAAATGAGCATGGAATACCTTTCCATTTGTTTGTATATTCTTCAATTTTTTTCACCAATGTTTTACACTTCTCAGAGTACAGTTCTTTCACCTCCTTAGTTTATTCTTAGGTATTATTTTTGGTGCATTTTTAAATGAACTGTTCTTTATTTCTCTTTCTGCAACTGCATTATCAGTGTATAAAAATAAAACCATCTTCTGTATATTAACTTTGTATCCTGAAATTATACTGTATTCATTTACCAGTTCTAGTAGTTTTTTAGTGGAGACTTTAGAGTCTTCTATTATAGTATCATGTCATCTGCAAAAAGTGAAATTTGACTTCTTACCAATTTGAATGCTTTTTTTTCTTTTTCTTGTCTGTTGCTATCTCTACTTAACACTTCCAGTGTTGAATAAAAGTGGTAAGCGTAGACATCCTAGTCTTGTGCTAATCTTAAAGGAAATACTTTGTTTTTCATCAGTAAAAATTATGTTAGCTGTGAGTTTTTCATATATACTCTTTATCATGTTGAAGTAAGTATGTCCCCTCTAAACTTACTTTACGGATAATTTTTATCAGGAATGGATGTTGTAAAAAAATTTAAAAAAAAAGGAATGGATATTTGTCATTTCTAATAGCTGAGTAATATTCCATTGTATACATAAACCACATCTTCTTTATCCATTCATCTTTCGTTGGACACCGAGGCTCCTTCCACAGTTACTCAGCTATTAGAAATGACAAATACCCACCATTTGCTTCAACGTGGATGGAACTGGAGGGTATTATGCTGAGTGAAGTAAGTCAGTCGGAGAAGGACAAACATTATATGTTCTCATTCATTTGGGGAATATAAATAATAGTGAAAGGGAAAATAAGGGAAGGGAGAAGAAATGTGTGGGAAATATCAGAAAGGGAGACAGAACGTAAAGACTGCTAACTCTGGGAAACGAACTAGGGGTGGTAGAAGGGGAGGAGGGCGGGGGGTGGGAGTGAATGGGTGACGGGCACTGGGTGTTATTCTGTATGTTACTAAATTGAACACCAATAAAAAAAAAAAAAAGAAAAAAGAAAAAAAAAAAAAAAGGAATGGATGTTGTAATTTGCCAAATGCTTTTTCTGCATATACTGAGATGATGATATGATTTTTGTCCTACCTCTTATTGATGTGATATATCACATTGATTGATTTGCAAATGTTTAACTACCCTTGTATCCCTGGAATAAATCCCACTTGATTGTGGTGAATGATTTTTTAATTGTATTATTGGATTCAGTTTGCTAATATTTTGTTGATTTTTGTATCTATGTTCATCAGAGATGTTGGCCTATATTTCTCTTTTTTCATCGTGTCTTTATCTGGTTTTAGTATCAGGGTAACACTGGCCTCATAGAATGAATTTGGAAACATTCCTTCCTCTTTCATTTTTTTGTAATAGTTTGAGAAAAATAAGTATTATTTCTTCTTAAATGTTTGGTAGAATTCACCTGTGAAGCCATCTGGTTCTGGATTTTTGTTGAGATAGAATTCACCTGTGAAGCCATCTGGTTCTGGATTTTTGTTGAGAGTTGTTTTTGATTCAATTTCATTACTAATAACCAGTCTGTTCAAATTTTCTATTTCTTCCTGATTTAGTCCTGGAGGTTATATATTTCTGGGAACTTATTCATTTCTTCTAGACTGTTCAGTTTGTTGGCATATAATCTTACATAATATGTTCTCATAATCCTTTGTATTTCTGTGTTGTCTGTTGTTACTTCCGATTTTGAGTTCTGATTTTGAGTCCTATTCTTCCTTTTTTGGTAATTCTGGCTAAAGATTTATCCATTTTATTGTTCTTTTCAAAGATTCAGCTCCTGGTTTCATTGATATATTCTTTTTACTTTTAAGCCTGTATTTCATTCATTTCTGAATTCATTTCCAATCTTATTTTTTCCCCTTCTACTAGCTTTGGACTTTGTTCTTCTTCTAGCTACTTTAGGGGGCAAGGTTAAGTTGTTTGAGATTTTTCTTGCTTCTTGTATTAGGTTGCTATTGCTATAATCTTCCATTTTAGAACAGCTTTTATCACATCTCAAAGATTTTGGACCATTATGTTTTCATTTTCATTTATATCCATGGATTTTCAGTTGACTCATTCATTGTTTAGTAGCATCTTATTTAGCCTCCATATATACAGCTTCATGCACTGTTGGTGGGAATGCAAGCTAGTACAGCCATCATTATTTCCATATTTTTTCTTGTGATTACTTTCTAATTTCATAGTGTTTTGATCAGTAAAGATGCATGATATGATTTCAATCTTTTAAAATTTGTTATGACTTGTTTCATGGCCTAACGTGATCTATTCTGGAGAATGTTCCATGTGGACTTGAAAAGAAGGTATATTTTTGCTGGTTTAAGATGGAAAGTTCTGAATCTATCTGTTAGATCTGACTGTTCCAAAATGTCATTCAAAGCCACTGTTTCCTTGTTGATTTTCTGTTTGGATGATCTATTCATTGGTATAAGTAGAGTCACTATTGATTTCCTTTATGGCTGTTAATAGTTGCTTTATGTTTTGGGTGCTTTCATGTTGAGTGCATAAATATTTAAACAATCATTATATCTTCTTATTGGAGTGTTTCTTTTATCATCATGTCCCTTTGTTTTAAAGTGTATTATGTCCAATATAAATATTGCTACCCCAATTTTCTTATTAAAAGGTCCATACTACCCAAAGAAACCTACAGATTTAATAAATCTCTATCAAGACACCAACAATATTTTTCATGGAACTAGTACAAATAATTCTAAAGTCCATATGGAACCACAAAAGATCCTTAATAGCCAAAGCAATATTGAAAAAGAACAAGAAAGGAGGTATCACAATCTCAGATATGAAAATATAAAGCAGTGGTAATCAAAGCAGTATGGTGTTGGCACAAAAGTAGAGACATAGAGCCATGGAACAGAGAGTCCAGAAATAAATTCACAATTTTTGGTCAAGTAATGTACAACATAGGAGGCAATAATATCCAATGAGAAAAAGACAGCCTTTTCAACAAATACTGTTGGGGAAATCAGACCTCTACATACAAAAGAATGAAACTGGACCAATTCTTATACCATACTAAAACAAGACAAAATAAAATAAAATGGATAAATATCTAAATGTGAGTCCTGAAGCCATAAAATTCCAATAGAAAATATAGGCAACCATTGCTTTGACATCAAGCATAGAAACATTTTTCTATGGGGCAGCCCCAGTGGCTCAGCGGCTTAGTGCCGCCTTCAGCCCAGGGCCTGATCCTGGAGACCCAGGTCGAGTCCCATGGGGGCTCCCTGCATGGAGCCTGCTTCTCCCTCTGTCTATGTCTCTGCCCCCCCTCTGTCTTTCATGAATAAATAAATAAAATCTTTTTAAAAAAGAAACATTTTTCTAGATATGTCTCCCCAGGTAAGGGAAACAAAAGCAAAAATAGCTATTGGGACTATATCAAAATAAACAGTTTTATGCAAAAAAGGAAACCATCGACAAAACAAAAGGTAATCCATTGAATAAGAGAAGATATTTGCAGATGATATATCCACTAAGGGGCTAATATCCAAAATATATAAAGAATTTACACACACACACACACACACACACATAATCTAATTAAATGGGCAGAATACATGAATAGACATTTTTTTCAAAGACATATAGATGGTCAACAGACACATGAAAAGCTACTCAAAATCGCTAATCATCAGAGAAATGCAAATCAAAACACACCTGTCAAAAGGGCTAAAATCAAAAACACAGGAAACAGCAAACAGTGGCAAGGATATGGAGAAAAAGGAAACCTCATGCACTGTTGGTGGGAATGCAAGCTAGTACACCCACTGTGGAAAAAAAGTATGAATTTCCTCAAAAATTACATAAAATTACTATATGATTCAGTCATTCCACTACTGAGTATTGGAGTGTTTCTTCCATCTTTTCTCTGGGTATCCAGAGAAAGTTAAAACAGTGATTCAAAAAGGTACATGCTCCCTTATGTTTATTGCAGCATTATTTACAATAGCCAAGATATGGAAGCAACCCAAGTGTCCATCCATGAATGAATGGATAAAGAAGAGGTGGTTTACATATATACATATATATATATATATATATATATATATATATATATATATATGAGATCTTGTCATTTGCAACAATGATGGATCTATAGGCAATAATGCCAAGTGCAATAAGTTAGAGAAATAAAAATACCATATGATTTCACTTATATGTAGAATTTAAGAAACAAATTAATAAAGAAAAAGAGACAAACAAAAAGACTCTTAGAGAACAAATGAGTGGTTGCCAGAGAGGAGGTGGGTAGGTTGATAAGTGAAATAGTTGGTGATTGAGACTACTCTTATCTTAATGTGAGCACTAAGTACTGAATAGAATTGCTAAAACATTATACTGTACATATGAAACTAGTGTAACACTATTATTATACTTGAAGTAATATTTTTAAGTTAAAAAAGAAATTGAAAGAATATTTACCACTGTAGTTTACCTTTGCTGAGAATAATATTTGCGCCTGTGTTAAAATTTTTCTAGTAGTCCTATTTAAAAAAAAGAAATTAATATAGTAATATATTAATTAACCAAAATTATCTAAAATGCTTATTTAAATGTAATCATTCCAAAATTTAATAGTGAGAGAGTTTATGTTTTTATACTAAGCTATAAAATTGTGTACTTAGCATTTACAATATATTTCAACTTAGACTAGCTGCATTCATGTATTAAGTAGCCACATTTGTCTTTTGGCTATTATTACTCTGTGTGGTGCAGGTCTACAGTGATGGCTTGAGAGACAATACCATGGCACAGCAACAATGGAATTTTCTGCTTCTATCAAAGCTTTTGTTATAAGACTTCCCAGTATCACTATAAGTCTCATTAGATATTAATTAGGAGAATATTTCCTAGATACAATGTGGTTAAAAATGTTTACTTATAAACACTTCTGTATATAAAGATTCTCTTTGTACTTTGCAACAACAAAAAATTACACAGAGAAATGAGACAATGAGGCAGATAGTCCTTCTGCTCTCATCTGAAATCACCATTAAAACTTTGATGCTAATCAAAACTGCCTCATGGCTCCTCTTTCCTTTTAGTAAATAAATATCAAAATTGGAACTTATTTTTTTTCAAATTGACTCTCTTTTGTGCAGGATATACACTGAGGTTTGATATGAAAACAGGGTTTAAATAATAAAACTAAAAAAAAAAAAGGAATTAGTTGATAATTATTCAGTGATTAACCTCCAGTTCAGTTCTGTAGGTATCAGTACACTAACATCCTGATATCTTGGAAATAAACAAGACTAAAGGGAAAAAGAGAGAAGAAAGGAATGTTAATAACAACAAATATGGGGCATCTGGGTGGCTCAATGGGTTAAGCCACTTACTCTTGATTTTGGCTCAGGTCATGCCCTCTAGGGTCCTGGGATGAGCCCCACCTCAAGCTCAAAGCTCAGGGAAGAGTCAGTTTCAGATTCTCTCTCCCTCCCCTCTGCCCCTTGCACTCATGCTCTCTCTCTCTCTCTGAAATAAATAAATAAAATCTTAAAAAAAAGAATGATTCTTTGTTTCTATAACTTATTTTTATTATCGACTTGATATGACCTCCATCTAAATTTAGAGATTAAACATTATTACATCATGCTAATAAAACAGGTCAGTGTTTAAAATAACAGCAGTGGGGAACTCAACTCTATCAACCGTCATTAACTGCAAATTTGGTCAGATTTTCCCAGTATCATTAGGGAAAACCTCCAAGATAAAAACATAAAGCTTTAGTCTGAGAAAGATAGAAGACTGGGAAATAGTAGGCCTAAGTTTGGCAGCTAAAATATGGCTTTTTCAAATGTATATTAATCAGATTTCATTTCTGCTGTGTGAATTATTTTTCTGATATCCAAATATATATATATGTGTGTGTGTGTGTTTGTGTGTGTGTGTGTGTGTGTGTATATGTATATTAGGGCATGGCACTCTAACAAAACTAGTCTTATACTTCTGCTACTCTAATGGGTACTTTTTTCATTTTACAATTCTATATAAATTCTGTCAAAGTATATTTTTGACAAGGATACAAACAAGACATCGTCTCCCACCTGTGATTTGTCACTTCCTTTAACTTTTGATGTGTAAAATTTAAAAATTCTCCGTGTTACTTAATTTCCAAAGTTCTAGGCATACCGAACTCTAAATAAGTAAGTAAGTAAGTAAGTAAATAAATAAATAAATAAATAAATAAATAAATAAATAAATAAATATTCAGAAAAATAAATGAAATTGGGGGAGTTTTACAAGGTTAGCATGGAAAGGGATCAGAATATGTGTCATAGTCAAGGGTGGTACATGGCCCAGCTATCCAAATATCTTTCATCACATTTATCAGCTGTCAACTAGAAAGTTATTCCTTCTTATGAAGCACTGTCCTGTGTGGTTATGTTTAAAATGTAAGAACTCTTGAGCAGGGGAAAATTCAGTATCTAGAGTAATAAGTTTATTGTTGTTTTATTATCTCGGGACAGCTGAGCCCAAGCAGCAGGAGAGACCTCTGAAATTAAAAGCAAGAGCTGAAGGTGGAACAGGAAAAATATCAAAGGTGGTAATTAGGAGTCAAAAGGCATGTTTGAGCTACCTCACATTTTGCTCAGTGCTGGTCTGAATGCCTTGAGAGAAATATCATACCCAAAAAGGCTACTACTGTTTAAATGTTGGCATTTGCAGGGAGAAAAGGATAGGGTGGGGGATACAATGATAACATTTACTCTAACAGCAGTTTCTAGTCTGCACTGCACTGAGTACCTCTGATTTTAATTCAGATTCCCCAAGTTTACTGGCTTAAAGAACCAGGGGACCTAGTTTGGGGCAACAGCAGATACTGAGAATATCCCAGAATGGAAAGAGATAGAAAGCTACTGGAATGGTCCCTCACTTCCCAATGACCCATCACTAGGATCACATTTTTACTGCAGCACCATATTTAACCTGCAGTCCTAATCAATCTTTCACCCATTTTTTTAAAAGTGCTTATTTAAATTCCAGTTAGCTAACAGTTTAATGTTAGTTTCAGGTGCACAGCTTAGAGAAATATGAAATAAATATGTTTGAATTTCAGGTTTCTACAGTGACTAATAGCACACAATTAGTTCAAATTGTTTTGCTTAATAGAAAAATATCTATTTACAACCAAATAAGTTATACCAACATCCTAGAAAGGCGAGGTGGTAGATGAAAACAGGCAATAGTTTCAACAACCTTTGGACCATGTCTATAAAATATAAAAGAAAGGGTCACTTTATGGGTATTTTTCTTATTTTATCCTCCTTGCAGTCCTTAGGCAATTATTGGGATCCTTTCATAGTTGATTTAGTTCAGCTTTTGTTACATTTCTGAGTTACAAAATTGCTTCTTTTGTGGTAATTTTGAGGAATGCAACAACATATTTATATAAACTAGAAATAGTCTCTGAGGCTGATGGAAGCCAGCATTGTTTTTGTGTAAACATGGTCATTATGCCTTTAAATTGCAAATTTCATAGAAATCACTACCTAGTTAACTTTTAAAAACTTTTCCTGAAGCAAGAATGTAGGAGACTCAAGTTGATTGTACTTGAATATAGTTGCAGCACAAGTAATATAGCGAGAGACTTCTGCCTGGGGTACAAAACAACAATTATCTGTTTAATAATTACTTTAATGTGCTTAATTACTTTATCATTATGAATGCACTTTAATCAACAGGACAAAAAAAAAATCCAGTGTTTGTAGTCTCCTAGAAGAATACAGGAAAATGTTTGAGGCATTTTATTCTTTATGCCAGCAGCTAAAATAAGAGATTTTAGAAGTACCTGGAGATATGAAGATCCTAAATTACATGCGAGATATCACTGGAGAATCTGGAAATAAAAAGGATTTATTCTCTCTAGCTCATTGAATGCCGCCTTCTCACAAATAAATGCTCAGATGTCCTGATGTGCATTGCTTTCACTATTTCAATCTTAGTTTTTAAATAACTTTATAACAAATAATTGATGTTTTCTCTGACAGATCTCCTGAAATTCAACAAACAAAAGCATGAAATAGAAGCGTAATAAAAGTTCCTAATTAGAAAATTGGTCCCTAAGAGCACATTTTCTTTCAACCTAAAGGACTCCTTTATAGCCAGATCATTGCTTTGATTTTCAGTTGGGTGCTCTAATTTGCATGTGCACAACACACATGCACAATAACACAAAAACATTTTCTTTCAAGACAATTAAAATATAAAAAAATTATTTTTCCAATCAGGTTAACTATCCAGATGTTCTTTTAAATATATCACATATTTTCCTCTTTACTAACATCATTTTAGATTGGGAAAAAGTTCCAAGATATGGAGTTTACAACAAATCTCTGTCCTCATAGAATTTCTGTGCTTTTCCACAGAGCTTCTTTTATCTGTGAAAAGAATCGTAGCATATGTTTTTTGATATGTTAAACTTATTTTCTATCTTCTATGCCAAACATAGGAGCATGAAAAGTAATTATTTTCTCATTTTTTTAAATCATTCTTCATGTATAATATATATATTAAATTTCATCTATGTATTTATATTTTCCTTAGTACAGATTATTTTAACATGAAAATGCTTATTAAGTATAGCATTACAAATATTTTCAGATCAATGTTACTCATAATAGTCAAACATTTTTCAAGATAGAAAAATTAATTGATCAATTTAGACAAAATATTCCGCTTGAACAGATTTCATTAATCTGTTAATAATAGTTTGTGTAGAGCTCAGTTTAGTTTTCTATGAGCAATCAGGTGACAGAAAAGTGGCTAGGCTGTGTTCAGGTTTGGAGATAAGTAATATGACACAACTTTTTTTACTATAGTGTTCATTTCCTTTATCTGATCTCTTCAAGAATTATATTTTATTTTATTTTAATGATATATATTTCATAACTATTATTTTCTAGTTGCTTTCAGTTTTCTTACCATTAAGTTTAATAAAATGGAAATTCTGAGTAAGTGTTAAGCTAATATAATGAAAGCATACAATATTGTAAAGACTGTAATAAAAATGCTGAATGTGTTTTCTTAGTGTTTAGTTTTAAGCTAAACTATTAAAAACTATTTTATCTTCACTCAAATACCTAAATTATCCAAATATTATTTTTAGAATAGCAAAGTGGCTTAATTTCTATGTGAATGAGATATTAAAGTAATAAAATTTGGAAGTAATGTCATGCTGATATGTGAATTATGTGGTATCCTCTCTTCCTGTGATGATCAAAATCACTTTATTTCAAACTCTTCAACTCATCTCTTCCACTGTCAATTCTTTATTATATACATAATAGGAAATCGAGATATAATTTTTTTTCAAAAATTGCAATTCAGAGAATAAATCACAAAATAACCATTGCATATTAGACTTTGTAGTAGGAACATAAGTAAAAAATAATAAATCTACAAGTCAATTTGATATTTTTCATCATATTTTATTTCAATAAGATAATTCAACTGCCCACAAAGAAACTTTTATATCAAATTTGTAATAGTATTTTTTTATGTAAAGTGATCATATCAAAAAGTAGTTCAATATTAAGTTAGCATAATTTAGGTATGTGTACTTTTAGGAAACTTTAAAATTTTTCACTTTTTATTACACATCAACGAGTTTATATTCTACTTCTTTACCAAGAAAATGCTAAGAAATTTAAAACGATGTATTATTGGTTTTAAAAACATACTTTCAGATTTCTTATAAGATGAAATAATTCAGGGACGGTTGGGAGGCTCAGTGGTTGAGCATCTGCCTTCGGCCCAGGGCTTGATTCCCGGGAATCCCAGGATCAGTTTCACATTAGGCTCCCTGCAGGGGGCCTGCTTCTCTCTCTGCCTATGTCTCTGCCTCTCTCTCTGTGTCTCTCATGAATAAGTAAATTAAATTTATTTAAAAAATGGAATAGGGGATCCCTGGGTGGCTCAGCTGTTAGGCACCTGCCTTTGGCCCAGGGCGCGATCCTGGAGTCTCAGGATCAAATCCCACGTCGGGCTCCCAGCATGGAGCCTGCTTCTCCTTCTGCCTGTGTCTCTGCCCCTCTCTCTCTCTCTCTCTCTCTATCATGAATAAATAAATAAAATCATAAATAAATAAATAAATAAATAAATAAATAAATAAATAAATAATGGAATAAATCAGCATCTATGTTCACTGTCACAGACTTTAGTTCCATTCAATGATGTGGCACATCCTGAAAAATTAGTCATCCACAAAAATGTTTCAAATATAGTAAAAATGTACATATGATAAAGGTAATTTATAATGCCAAATAATAAATGTAATTTATCTTGGCTGTGCATCAGATATTTAGAATCAATAGCCTTCATCATGGGGCACCTGGGTTGCTTAGTCAGTTGAGCATTGATTTGATTTTGGCTCAGGTCATGATCTCAGGGTCATGAGATGGAGCCCCACTTTAGGCTCCATGCTCAGCAGGGAGTCTGTTTAAGATTCTCTCTCTCCCTCTGCTCCTCCCCCTGTGCTGTCTCTTACGCCCTCCCTCTCTATCTAAAGATAAATAAATCTTTAAAAAAAAATAGTCTTTGTCAAGGCACAAAGTAGGGAGACGTGAGCACAGCTGTCCCTAGGAATGGGCAAGGTATGTACAATCACTGATGAGGTATCCATACAGACAAAGGATTTAAAACTGCTCAGTCTTGCTACAAAAACTGAACAGAGTTAAAAGGAAATGCTGTGGCCTCCCCCTACTAATCACTACTGGATCAAGTCCACAATCTTACTTCATCATATAGAAAATACAATTGAAAAGATCCCCAAAGGAAATCACAATTTGTGAAAATGAAACAAAGTACTTCACTATTCCCAAATTTTGGTTGTATCTCCTGGGCTAGAAGCATTTTGTAGACAAAGGAGTGTTTCATAAAATTCAAATGTCATTCAGATGAAGGGAAAGACATTTTCCACAGAGACTTAAAAATTGCAAACTTTCAAATCGTTCTTACAGCATAAACATTATGTAACAATAGTGTGGATTCTGGGGATCCTTCAGCAGCAAATGCTGATTTAAAGGGCATGGGATCTCTTTAGCTTGATCTGGATTGTTCTTACAGAGTTACACAGAAAGATTTCACTTTATCCCATAGCTTAGTTAAAATGCCTTTTTCTTTCTTTTTTTTTTTTTTTTTTGCTCAAGAATAGTTCCAAGTTGAGTAGCATATAAATCTACATCATAATCTATCTCTTCAGCCATCTCTATGAGAGACTTGTCATCTTCCAACATTGAATAAACTCCTAGAACACTGCCCTCCTGTGATCTTGTGCAATTTATGTTCATTTCTATTTGTGAGATAGCTTCATGGAAAGTAAGCAATTGTAGAGAAATCTCTGCTTCACTTTTTTCACAAGGAAGTTTTACACCATCTCTCTAATGGGAACTGCCCATTCCCCCTTCTGCCTCTAAGTCCTCAATCTGATTTGGTGAGCCATGCATTATTAAATGAACATCCCAGCAGCACAAATTCTTTCACACAATTACATATTTTAATGTATCAAGAGTATTTTCACAGGATGCCATCACTGGAGAGTTTGTAACTGCCATGCAGGCAACAGAATGTTCACCCATGAATGAATCTCTCAAGACCTAAGTGAGTTTACTTGCTTGGAAAGGAGTAGGAGGTTTATTTTTACCTAAAGCTCTAATGTAGTCCTTCAGTGCTTAAAAGGCTTTTTACTAATTTCAGTACCTTCAAAGCCTCTTCTGCCTGTCTGCACTGGAAGACCAGCTCCGCTTCCATTTCCAGGAAAATGAATGAGAGACAATTAATTTACTGTATAGTTTTCTTTTCCTTCTAAGAATGATTTGAAACACTGCATGGCTCCAAGATAAATGTGCACTGGCAGATGTTTGACTGGATGTTCTGCAACTGTTGCCTATGTCAGTGAGTTTCAGTACATCTTCAACACATTTGATCTCCTGTTCCCTTAATCCCACTGCTTGACTCTGCTGTTTTCCATCTTCTGGCACTCTTCATTTTGCTTTCCTGTTCATCAAGTCAAATACATTTCCACTATAAATTTCCAAAACAGCTGCATATACTTGAAGTTCTAACTTCTTATAGTTTGACTGCTTTGGCATTAAAAAAAAAAAATCTCAAGCTGCTAATGCACGAATTCCTTTAGAACAATTTTGGTTCTTTCCTGAGAAGTCACTTCCCATTGTTTGAGTTTTTCCACTTTCAGCAAGGAAGATAGCCATTCTCCTCTCAAATACAATTTCCACTAGTGAGCTAACTGTAATCCTGTAAACCATTTCATTTAGGAGCTGAGTCATCAAAAGCAGAATCAAAACCCAATGTTTGGTTTTCTAGGCACTTTATTGACACAAAACTAAGAGTAAGTTTATATACCATCACAATATTTGTATTAGGGATCATGATTGCATCAAGATCTTTCATTTGAGTTTCTTTTTTTACTGAATGGTCATTTTTCTTATACAAATACATATCCTATGTTCATTAATAGGATCTTCTGTTGTCAATGGCCTACAATCCCTTTAAAGTCTCTGATCATACAGAATTTTATAATTTGGGTTTGTAGCATCAACATCAGGCGCACTTAAGTTTTTTATGTTGTAGTCTTTTTTTTTTCTTTCCCTTTCTTTCTCTTCTTTTGTTTTTGTTTTGTTTTTGTAATTTTTCTACCTTTTTTACACAGCAAGAATTTCTATGTGCATTAGGTTTTGAAGAGGAAGACTGTCCAGGAAGTTGACTACGTCATACACATGCAGAACCAACCACTCTGCTATCTATTGGAGGAAGGTCATTCTTAACAGAATCCAGTCTGTTGATTCTTTACAGTTTTGTTTACTTTGGCTGAGGATACTGGAGGTAGAAGTGTTTCTGGACTGGATTCAATTTCTTCATCAGGAGCAGAGTCAAGGTTGAGTGAAAAGTTGCTCTTCAGGTCAATATTTCTGTCCTTTGTATCTCCATTTTCTATCCATTCAACAGTAATTCTTTCAATATTTTCAATTAAAAATGTTACTATTGTTGATATATTTCACTAATTTGGGCTTTGAAATTGTTATCATTTCTTATCTCTCTCCATATGTTTTCTCCTTTACAATAAAAAGTACTTCCAAGCCTGGCTGGATGTCACTCTATATCCCAAACAAGTGGCATTAAACATTTTCCCCCAAAGGAACCATCTCTTGCTAGATCTCCACATAAATCCTGATATGCATGTGGCTGAAGTTGGCCATTAACAGCACCACTGAAGTGGAGTGGGGGATAGTTGTGACTGTCTACATGTGAGTAGAGCCCTCAGGGCATGTATAAATGCCAGTGCTGGGCAGTCAGGCACCAGGAGAGAGGGAGGGACCATACTCAATTCCTGAGAGCCAACTCTGGGGACACATATTCCTGTTCATGTAAGTAAATTTAAAAAGCTTCTTCATAAAATTAATGAGATATATAAATGGCCAAAGAGAGAAAATTATCCCAGACAATACCCACAAATACAGCCAGAGGACATGATGGGCAAATTCTCCAGAAGACAAAGTTGTTTTTAATAAAATGAAGACTTCATTTTTTATTTTGGTAAATTATCAAGTTGAAAAATTTTGAACTTAATCCAGTGTAAAAAGTCAATATCATACAACTTTATCATAAAACATTGAGAAGTAAAACTGCTGAGTTGACAGATTATATTCTCAATCTTTTAAATTCATTAAATCCTAAAATTCTTTAATTTCATATTCAGTCCTCAAGCTATCCATCATAAATCTGTATACCCTGTACAAAGATGAGAAATCAAAAACTATAAAAGTACACACTCTCCCAACTCAAGATAACTACATTAATATTAAGTGTTATTGATTAAATACATTTGGGTATTTTGTTGATTTGAGATTAACAACTTAAAATGTAAGGTTTAAAACCTCAATCTGTTAATTTCTTATAAATTGTTAAATATTATGCTCTATTTTTTTTTTACATTTTTGCCCTTCATTCACCC
The DNA here is from genome assembly GCF_048164855.1 of Canis lupus baileyi. Lineage (NCBI taxonomy): Eukaryota > Metazoa > Chordata > Mammalia > Carnivora > Canidae > Canis > Canis lupus. The sequence goes on along the minus strand of NC_132846.1, from coordinate 26,539,347 downwards.
TTGCCCTATCAAAAGAAGGGGGAGGGAAAGGAAAATAAATGTTCTGGGAATAAAATCTGGTAAACTGCAACTGAAAACCCATAGGTTTCGTTTGAACAAGATTTCACCAGTTACTTGCTACATCGTATGGGCAGGTTACTTAATTTCTGTGACTGTTAGTATTTTTTGTTTTGTTTTGTTTTGTTTATTTAAGAAGTTGATAAATTGATATGACTATGCCTTCAGAGTTTTAGGATGGCTAAAACTAATGCATGTAAAATAAACAAGATAATGAGTACATTTGGTACTGATTCAATATTTAGCATTAATAAAATTATTTTAAAATGTCACTGCAACATACTGGTTATTTTCTGTAGTCATTAATTATAATCATGATGAGAATCAAAAGTCAAATATTAGAGCCTAGATAATAGAGATGAAGCAAAATGAATAACATGGCTAAAAGTACAGTATTCTTTGTAGAACTATAGTATATATAAATATATGTCCATTTCTTGCCTAACTGGTGTCAATAATGTGAATTTGCACACGAACATAGGGATTTTAGAATTAAGGGGCTTATATTAGTAATGTAAAAAGCAAAACATCTTTTAAGTTAGGCTCAAAGTTATTTGGACAATGTATTATCACTTGTCCTAACACCTCAACCATGTTCAGCTTTTCTCTGGACTCTACTAAAGACCAGTTTCCCTGATCTAAAACCTTCTTCTCACAATATATATCAAATCTTAGTTAGGGAAGCATAAAAAGTGATAGTAAAATTTGGAAATGTTCAAAAAACAAATGCTGAAAAAAAATTCTTTCAGCTGTAGACCTAGATGTTGTGAACGAAATAAGATCAATTTCATTTTTGATCTAACCAGATTTATGTTACTTTATGTTGAAACAATTTCAGGTTCCTATAATTGTCATTCCCTATAGAGTTATGCTCCCGTCATGGCCAAATAAACTCCCATTGGACCAACACTCCAGCAGATAGTAACTATAAACTCATCAAAACATATGCAATTTCCTTAAGGCAGGGGAGAAAGACAGAAGCAAGCAGATATTTCATGAAAGTTGATACACAGAGGAAGGGAATGACATGGGGTCAAATTATTTATGACTCATCCAGAGAAGCCTCAAGCTTTCACTATTCAGTGTGGTTAAAATTTAACAAGAACTCTGCAGTCCTACTGACCTGAGGGAACATAGGATGGTATTCAGTGTAAATGCAGCCACTTAAAGTAACAGAAATACCACAAGGAAAGGTGAGAGGAGATCCCTAAATTACTTGTTCAATCTCTGCCCAAATCTTTGGCTAATCTCTGAACCATCATGCATAGGGAAAACTCTAAACAGGCTAAAAGTGAAAATGAAGTTTTATAGTTCAAGTTCAGCCAACTTATAGGTCTTTGAAAATAAATTTTAAAATATAGTCATCCCAGGGTCACAAAATCATCTGTGGTTTCTAAAAAATACCCTTGCAATGTTAAAGGAAACAGTCTAAAATTAGTTGATATCTACAGAAATAGAATGACATAATTAATTCAAAAAAGAAATAATAAATAAAAGATAACACTGTGTGACCTAGATGTTGAGATTTGCAGACAAGGATAATAAAGGAGCTATTATAACTATGTTTCAAGATATAAAGGAAAGTATAGGCATACCTTGAAGATATTGTATATTTGGTTCCAGACCATCCAATAAAGAAAATAACACAACAAAGTGAGTCAAATGATTTTTTTTTTTTGTTTCCCAGGGCATATAAAAGTTATGTTTATATCAGTCTATTAAGTGAACAATAGCATTATGTTTGAAAAACAATGAACATACCTTAATTAAAAACTACTTCCTGTTAGAAAAAGGTTAACCATCATCTGAGTTTTCAAAGTCATAATCATTGATCACAGATCACCATAACAAATATAATAATGAAAAAGTTTAAAATATTGTGAGAAGGGATCTCTGGGTGGTTCAGCAGTTAAGCATCTGCCTTCAGCTCAGGTTTTGATCCTGGAATCCCAGGATTGAGTCCCACATCAGGCTCCCTTCATGGAGCCTGCTTCTCCCTCTGATTGTGTCTCTGCCTCTCTCTCTGTGTGTCTCTCATAAATAGATAAATAAAATCTTAAAAAATATATTTGTGAGAATTACTATTTTAGAGACATGCAGATAGGCAAAAACATAAATATGTAAAAATAAATGAATACATACACAAAATATATGGTATATTATATAATATATAGTTATATTACATAGTATATTAAATATGTAATATAGATAATGAGAAATATAAATCAGAGAAGAAATTATGGAATGCCTGATATAGGATTATGATTTAAACACAATACGGAAATTCATTGAGAAATATTTGATTCATGTGGGTAAAGAAAAAAAGTCTTGTGAGCAAAGGAAAATCAAGTGAAAAGGTTCTAAGACAGGCACATGTTCTGTCTTTTGAGGAATAGTAAGAAAGAACCATTAGAAAAGATGAGGGCAACGTAGGAAAGTTTACAGATATGGGGGTGGGAAGATGACCTCAAGGTTTCAACCTGAACAACTGGTAGGAAGTTGACATTTGCTAAAATGAAATCTCAAAAAGAAAAAAAAATAGGGCGAAATAGCGGAGTTTAAACTCAGAGCTGTTAAGTCTGAGATTCTTATATGCCTAAGTAGAGATTTAGAATAAGCAGATGGACATCTGAGGTTGGAATGCAAAGAAGATTCCCAGGCTAGAGAAGGAATGTGGGGGCAGACCCGGTGGCGCAGCGGTTTGGCACCGTCTGCAGCCTGGGGTGCGATCCTGGAGACCCGGGATCGAGTCCCACATCAGGCTCCCTGCATGGAGCCTGCTTCTTTCTCCCTCTGCCTGTGTCTCTGCCTCTCTCTCTCTCTGCGTCTATGAATAAATAAATAAAATCTTTAAAAAAAAAAAAAGAGAGAAGGAATGTGGAAGTTACTTCCACAGGAGAATGAGTGATGATGAAGAGTAGAATAGGTCCAAGCAATGAGCACTGGGATTTGAAAATTAAAATGCTATCTAAATGACAATACATCTGAATACTTAAATGAAAAAGGACAAAGTCTTGCAAAACACAAATTATCAAAATTAACACGAGGAGAAACTATCTGAAAAAAATATACAAAAATGTGCATAACAATACTATTCATGTAATTCGCACACTGAAACAATCCATATGCTATTCCACATTCAGTATAGTCACTTAATGCAATATCATAAAGCAATGAAAATGAGCAAAATCATGCAAAATGCAACAGCTTATATAGATTCCACAGCCATTAGTTAAGAAGAGCACAAATTCACAACACATTACTCCATTTTAAGAGCATTCATGTGCAAGTCAAAACTAACCTATTATAGATACTAGAATATTTGTTTCCTATATGGGCTGATAACGGTGAGGAATGCCCTACACCATGATCTTGGTTTGATTATTTGAGTATTTTTTTTTAAGTTTTATTGAGCTATTACCAGAATCTTTTTAAACTAATCATTCATCAAGCTGTACAGTTTTAATTTTGTCTACTTTTTATGCTACACTTTCAAAAACATTCTGTTTTTAGTTATTAGAATATAAAAAAATAAATAAGCAGAACTAACCAGAAATATATCTAAAGTAGTGTATTAAAAGACTAACCCTATTTGTCATAAAAATATTTTATAAATCTACCTTTATTTAATAGGGTTTACACTAGTATGATACTGGTGCTAAGAGAAAGACAGAACATGGGTATTGAATGGAACTGTAAGTATTAATAGGTGAGATGGGAAGGTAAAATATACAATCTGAACATAGCAAAGGCCCTAAAGAGACAAATCCAGAAGCAACTGACATAATAAGTTTCACTACCTATACTTTAAAAGTGCCTGAATAAACAAATTCAAACACTATAGACACATTGGGAAAATATTTGCAAAATATAGGATAGATATCTATATTTTTACAAATCAATGAGTATTAACTGCCCAATAGAAAAATATTTAAATAATACAGTCCACAGCAAAATACAAATACCTTTTGAATATAAGATGCTCGTTCTAACCCATAATTAGACTGTATATTTCTTCTAGTTTTGTTTGTGATAAGAGTATATTTTACACATAATTTGAGAAAATATTAATAAAATATCTATAAAAACACAATTTTATTTTAGTAAGATTTATAACAAATCTTGCCATGCTTTGAAACGTTTTTCATTAAAATTTGCAATTCTAATGTACAATCACTGGAAGTAGCAGTCTCTATTTCACCCTATGAAAATTCAAGTCATTGCCTTCAACTTTTTAAATTGAAACCAAGAGTAAGATATTTTATATTGCAAAACCACACACATAAAGACACAGTCATTCACTAACAATATTTATGCCTACTATTTATGATGTATGTAGAAGTATTACGGCCTGTTCTATCCTATCCTATCCTATCTTATCCTGCTTTATAATTTCTAAAAGCTAGTTTCAAGGCATTAAATTGATGTCATCAGACTATGACCCACTGTTTTAAAACCACTATTCCAACAGGTGCCAAATGAGCATATATTTATTTTCAATAGATTAACATGAATTTTGCTATATAGTAAGGATAGTACTTATGACCATTTAATTTGAAAGCCTAATATAGCAAAGTACTGCTGTGATCAAGAGATCCTAACAGGAGAATCCGTTTAACACTCAAACTTTTGTGCCAATCAGTACATAATTGTTGACTTTGATTGCAGTTCTGTGATGTGAGTACTTTCTAAAAATTGTGTGCATTACTTATCTTTTTGAAAGAGATAACATTTTTAAGAATTATGCCACTCTGAGGAAAAGGGAAAAAAATTGTCGCTTCAAGTGTATGCGACTCTTGTAAGAAAGGATGATATTTTCATCATTTTAATGGCCCAAATAAGTGAACTTGTAAAACGTTTTCAGAATCCTATCATGAAAAAAAAAAAAAAAAAAAGAATCCTATCATGGATTTTCACAGGGTAATCTATCAATTTAAATAAAAGGAGTATTAAGTATTATTTGCTCTCAATTTGTAAGCAAAAGAATAGTGCCAGTTTTTCTCTTTCAAAATAACACAAAGTAAACTTTCCACTCCTCTTCCTGTCTTCAAAAGGATATAAGTAATGACTTCTCATTGTACACCTGAACATTACAATTTTCCTTATACTTTTAACAGTGTTATGCCATTTTCAAAGGTGTCATGGTTCAAAGTTTATAGCTTTTTCCTCTTTGTCATTTCTTATTTTCTGTTACTCCAAGAAATAATACGTTATTCTGAGTATAGATTGGGAATTGTCTCCCTCCCCTTTCAGCTAAAATCTAATTTCAGTCGTATATTGCCAAAATTACTATGAAAACATTAATTCATTATTGAATTAATTTATTTCATATCATTAAAAGAACAGTGGGTATAGTCTTCAATTGAGCTTAAAGATTAAAAGGAATTATGAATGAAGCTCTAACCTTTTTCATATTCAGATGAAACCGGGAAAGGTAATTTGTAAAGGCTATTGTGAGGGGAGGGGTTATTCTGGGTTTGTGAAAGTCGATTTCTGTTTTATGATTGTTGTGAAAATAAGACTCTTAAATGTTTTATAAAAACTTTTTAATTCTAATAAGGTCTTTGCTTATATTAAAATCATCATAAAAGCTAAGGCTTGGTAACAAAATGGATAGGTTTCATGAAGATACAACTTTTTGAATGTATAAAATTCTGTATTTTGTTTTTGATTATTTGCCCTATTTTTATAGATTTGAAAAATATCAAACCTATAGAAGAGTTACAGTAAAAGTCCTATTCTAATGACACTCATTTACCCTTTACTAGGAATCACCAATTGTTAACATTTGACAAATTTGTTTTTCTCTTTTGCTAAATACTCAACAGTAAATCACTGACATGCTGGTACTCACTCCTAAATATTTCATCCAGTTGCCTTTAAGATCAAGGATATGCTCTTACATAACCACAAGCTCATTTTCACACCAAGAATCCACTTGGATTCAATAATAGTATATGAAATGTAATCCACATTTAAATTCCAATTGTTTATAAAATTAGCTCCCAGTCTTATTCTAATACAAGATTCCACCAGGAATTATACATTGTGTTTGGTTGCATGTATCTTCAGTCTTTAATTCTCATGACTTTCTTGTCTTTTATAACATTGATAACTTCAGAAGAGCCCAGGCCACTTGTATAAAACGTTCCACATTCTAAATCATTTTGTTATCTCATGATCATACTTAGATTAAACATTTTAAAAACAACTTAAACCATATCACAAGGAATGTATACATTCCTTGGCATTATATGGGGAGATATAAGTTCAGTTTTTATGGTTAATTGGAATGTTAGCTGATTAATCTGGCTTGATGCTTTCCAGCTATATGAATACCTGCTTCCCAGTTGCTATTCCCACAATGGCTCAGTGTCTGTTTCTGGATACTTGCCTAAAACATTTTTTTTACATTAGTGTCTGTAAATTGATAATTTGTTAATTATATCATTTTTTCTATATTTACTTACACTCTTCAGTAAAGACAGTTACATTCTAGGCAGTTCTGTGAATGAAGACTGTCCTTGAAGTGTTAGATAAAATTTGTTTGCATCACTTAATCTTATATTCTTAATCTTATATTCTTTTATCATTTTTTAAGTCTTTGGTGATGAGCAGTAGGATCGGAAGCTGACTGCTAGCTACCTGCAATGTGATGAGATGCACAATATATCCTTTGAGCTTTCTGTTCCTCTCATCAATATCAGGGGCTGTGGGTCAGTCCCTTTCAGATTTAAACTCTGCTCCCTTGTGTGCAGCTCTCTGATCCAAACAAACGTTATGTTTTTAATTTATAGATTTATGTAACATTATTATATTTATATGTAAGTGCACATTTTTTTGGCTTCAAAGGTTGCTTTTAGTGTGTGAAATCAAATGCCAAACTTTCCAGCTTTTAAAAAAGGGAAAATGGTGGGTGGATTTTCTAAAGCCAAGGAAAAACTTGAAGCTACCATTAAAGAATTAATCTCATCACTTTTTCTAAAACATAACCAGCTATAGGCTGTTTATTTATTTATTTTTTACTTACAAAATAGAAAGATCAAGCATGAGGACTATATATCCAACTGCCATCTGATTATGTGACAATAAAATATTAATTCTAATTTTTATTTTAAAAATATTAACTTCCCAGAAAGAATTCAGCATTCTTTAAGGTTCCCAGAAAAGTTGTGAGATCCTGGAAAGTTTCTGGAATAATTATACTAGGAGTCCACAGTGAGTGGTGGCCATAATGGGACTTAAGATGAGACTTAAGAAGAAGGAATTCCAATGTCTGCAGTGGGTGGTGGCCATCAGGCAGGATTTACCTTTGAGGTACATAAACCATGGGAGGTCTTGAGGAAATAAATTAAGACAAGAAATTTAGAATGATTGACCCATGGCACATCAAAATCTAAGTAGAATAAAGTCACACTATTAAAAGCTATCAAGTCTTCCATATTATAAAGAATACTTCTCATGAAAGGACTAATAGATCTATTGTTAACGGAAGCCAAAGCCATATAATTGGTGGGCATGAATCAAACGCTTAAAAGTTGTTAGAGCAGGAGCCACCTAACCTTAGACTCTTGTGTTAGGATAAATTGATCACAGAATGGGTTAAATTGATATAGGTCACCTATCAACCTCAAGAAAATTTCCATGCAACAAAGCATACGTTAAAGCACCACAAAATCCTCAACCTTCTTAGGCATTAATTTGGCTATGAGAGACCCGAGGCCTGGCTAAAAAAACGAATGGTATTTTGTACTGTAATGTTTATAAATTTTCCTCTATTTTTGGACTTTATGTTTTTTTTCTAATATTTGCTATAACAAACAATGCCCCTACAGATGCTTAAAATTACTTTTCAGAACAAATTATGCTATACACACTTTAAACCAGGAATGGTAATGCTATAGTTTAAATCTTCAATTCTGGTTTTTTTCATTATTTTGCTTAAAATGTTATATTATATACTATGATTTATATTTTATCAGATTATCTATGGATTGCTCCTGGATTTTTTTTAATGTATTTCAATCCCATGTTATTTGCTACATACAAATGCAAAAATGTTTTCTTTTCTTTGTAGATGCATTCTTAATCATATAAAATAACTCCTTTTCCCGTTTAATGCTTTGGATCTCAATTCTTTTTATATGATAACAAAATAATAATCTCTTCTTTCTTTTTACATTTGCCACTATATATTTTATCCTTTCCTTATTGCTATTGCTAGCCCTTTCTTTATTCCATTTTGTTTAATGAGTATTGTTTAAAATAAAAAAAGTTTAACCCATATTTATTCATTTCTATTACAAGAATGCACCTACCTGATGTATGTTTTGTTTTGTTTTGTTTTTTAGAGAGAGCTCTTGAGCAGGGAAGGAGAGGCAGGTGAGGGAAAAAGAGAATGTTAAGCAGGCTCCATGCCCAGCATGTAGAGCCTGACATGAGGCTCAATCTCAGGACCCTGAGATCACGACCTGAGCTGAAATCAAGAGTCAGACACTCAACCAACTTAGCCACCCAGGTGGCCCCATATATAGCCTTTTGATAGTATATTTTAAGCTGCTGTTTCTTTCTTTTTCCTCCTCCTCCTTTCCCTTTTTTCTTTCCCTTTCTCCTGTACCTCCTCCTCCTTTTTTCTCTTCCTCCTCCTCCTTATTTCTTTTATACTTCTTCCATCTTTTATTTTTCTTTTCTTAAATTGTCCAAAATGTCATGCTCACAAGAAACTTAAAACAAACAAACAAAAAAAACCTCTTAATCATTGTTATTTACTGTGTCCAGAAATGATTTGGACTCCAAACAGAAGAAAAGTGAGAGAAAAAAAATATATTTTTACAACATTTAATTGCTTTCTGAATGGGTAATTGGCAGGTCCAATATTTCCATTCTGACCTGTGTTCTCTTTGTATATGATTAAATCCACTCATGTGACCTGGAGTGACGAGAAATAGTACTAAGAAAAGTCTTATGGTCTGGTTCCAGCATCCACAATGTCTCAGAAAGATATATATATATATTTTTTTCTGATATATATATATCAGATATATGGCATTATATATGTATAATATATATATGACATGACATATATATGTATTATATACATAATATATCATATACATTATATATTTATATTATATACATTATTATATATTATTATATACATTATATCATATACATATATGTATATATGTATATATATTATATACATTATATACATTATTATATACATTATATATATGACATGACATATATGTGTATATATATATTATATATGTATATATAAGAATGCACCAATTTTGAAGTTAAACTTGTTTGGAGATTTAGGATGCCATCAGAAGCTATCTCCTTTATTGTAAAAGTAGAGGGAGTTCAGAAAAAAAAAAGCTAAATGACATGGTAAAATTAGATATTAACAACCATTAGGCAACCATTTCTGCAACAGGTTCTTTACTTTCTCATATGCTGTATAATGAGATGATTTTGTAATCCTCCTTATAAAAGAAGAATGGAACAATCCATTTTATGCATAACAGCTACTTTCTCTACTTATTAGTACTCTATATATTTAGAAATATATTCACAATCAGGTTACTTGTAAGAATCAGCCAGTAGATTACTCAAGTACTCAATAACAAGAGCAGGAGATGAAATACATTTGTTCTCTGCCATTTAAAACAAATTTTAACTCACTGCTCACATGAAAATTGTAGTCATGTCTTCTGGGATCCAGTGCATTACTAAATGGAGCTTCATTTGCTTTGACTTTAAAAATACAGAAAATAATGAATATGTGCTCACTAGAATAAATGTCTCAAGTTCTACTACTACCTGAAGAATAATATAAAGACTATATCATTTAGATTAAGGCTAGGTGCTCCTGGGTGGCTTAGTCAGTTAAGTGTCCAACTCCTGATTTTGACTCAGGTCATGAACTCGGGGTTGTGGGATGGAGCCCTACTTCTGGCTCCACACTCAGCATGGAGTTTACGTGGGATTCTCTCTCTCTGCCTAAAATAAAATAAATTAAGGTTAGAAAATCTAATAAAGACTATTATTGACTCACAAAAGATTGTATTTGTAATATATCTGCATTGTAATAAACTTGTTGGATAAAGATAAAAAATGAAATGCAAAATTAACACCACAAAAAGGAACTGAAGCTCATTTAGAAGCTTAATTCAGAGTAATGCATTCAAAAAACTGCATTAAAATATCAGCTTTGATATTAACTGTGACACTGAATGACTTACCACTTTTTCTCACCTATGTTAAAAATAATTTTGAAGATAATGGTCCTGTTAGATGAAATAATGTGGATTGGCAAGCATGTAGTAAGTCCTCAATGACTATCATATGCAAAATTATTTTTGCTTTTAAATCAAAACAATTAGATTTCTTGAAATGGTGAGCTACTCTGGCAAATTTGAAATATTTAAATTTTCAGTAATTTTTAAAAAGATTTATTTATTTATTTGAGAGAGAGAGAGAGAGTACAGTGAGGTGAGGAGCAGAGGGAAAGGCATACTCCCTACTGAGCAAGGAACCTGATGTGGGGCTTGATCCCAGAACTCCAGGATCATGACCTGAGCCTCAGGCATATGCTTAACCACTCCAGCACCCCAATTTTCAGAAGTGTTTTGATATGACGCATTTTAGAATATATTTATTTCATTATATTAATACTAGCTTAAGAAATTAGATATAATCATTTATTTAAACAGTTAAATGGGGCAGCCCGGTGGCTCAGTGGTTTAATGCCGCCTTCAGCCCAGGGCGTGATCCCACTTCAGGCTCCCTGCATGGAGCCTGCTTCTCCCTCTGCCTGTGTCTTTGCCTCTCTCTCTCTGTGTCTCTCATGAGTAAATACATAAAATCTTTTAAAAAAACAGTTAAGTGTTATGGTTTAAAAATGTTATTTTTAAAGATGGAATTTGATGGTTGTCATGTTTATTTTTTTTTTGCCATTTTCTATTTATTTATTTATTTATTTATTTATTATTTTTTTAATAATAAATTTATTTTTTATTGGTGTTCAATTCACCAACATACAGAATAACACCCAGTGCTCATCCCGTCAAGTGCCCCCCTCAGTGTCTGTCACCCATTCACCACCACCCCCCCTTCCACCACCCCTAGTTCGTTTCCCAGAGTTAGGAGTCTTTATGTTCTGTCTCCCTTTCTTAATTTCCCACACATTTCTTGTCATGTTAAAAACAAAGTATAAGAATTTAACTGTGATATACCTTATTTAAATTTTTTACCTCTTATTTTTAAGGTAACTACATTTTATCCTATATTAAATAAAATTACTTGCTGTTTTACAAGCAGTAAGTTTTGTTTACTTTTGGCATCGTGTTACACTTTAATTAAGAACATTTCCAGGGGATCACAACGCCAAAATTTTGCTAATTAAAAGAAAAAGCACAGTAAGCTGTTTTATTAGAAATGTGAGTGATACTATTAAGAGCAGATAATGATTTAGGAAAGTGAACTTAGAACAGGGTGAACTTTAGTGCAGAGTACACACACACACACACACACACACACAAACTAGTACACACCAATCAATTAAAATGGGACAGATTATCTTATAATTGCTAAATATTTTTACATAGATATGGAAGGTGAAGTTTTATTATGTTTCATATTCTAAAGCCCCACATTTCAAAACTGAAGATTGTGTTTTACCAAAAATGAGATTTATATCACATAATAGAAAGTTCAATGAATGTTTGCACATGTGCATGGGTACATGAGGTTGGAGGGGCAGAGAGAAGAATGTATGAATAAATATACACTTATAATAGTATAGGTAGAAAAAATATAATACTATAGGTAGAGAAATTACTGTGGCATTATTTTTTAAAGAAATGAACCCCCAAACCAAAAATTAGCAATGTAACAGGTTAACTAGGTTATGATAAATTTATACAAAGAATTATTATGCAGTCATTAAATACACCCAAGATATATTATTAAGAGGGGGGGAAAATATGGAATCATTTGTATTATACATTGGTATTTTTAATATTCATATAAAATGTTAGAATCCTTTCAGGATCTGAGTAAGCAGTTTTGAGGGTCACTTGGTAAGCCAGGCATGAATACTCTGCAAGAATAAGTGTTTCTATTTTAGGCTGTAGCAATTATTACAGTAGAGGCATATATAAATGCTTGATTTCTTTTTGGAGCATAACATATATAACACCATTAACAGTGGGAACTTGGAAGTAAGACTGTAATATTTATTGTTATTAGTGTTTGAATTTTTAAAACTTACTTAACTATTAGTAGATAATTTAGGTTTTTAAATAATAGACCTTATGATACAATATTTATGTGCATCACTAATTCATACGTTTTAGTCTCTCCTAGAGAGACATTTTAATATATGCTTGAAATGTACCCACCTTTTTGAAAAAGGCTAATATCAATCAAGAATGAAAAATTTCTTTCATAGCAACTTTCAAATATATAATGCAGCATTATTAGCCACTATTCTCTACATTTCACAATTCAAATCATATTTTACACCTGAAACTAATAGGAAAGTCAATTACATTTGAATAAAAATTTAAAGTCAATTACTATATTTTTCTAAAGTATCCTTTGTTACATAAATGCAAGTTAATTTCTTCTTCTTATAATTATTTCATCACAATAAAGGAGATGAATATGAGGAAATTATGTGGTTCTATAAATTCATAGCTGAAATTTTTTTGGAAATATTTTATTTATTTATTCATGAGAGACACAGAGAGAGAGAGAGGCAGAGACATAGGCAGAGGGAGAAGCAGGCTCTCTACGGGGAGTCTGATGTGGGACTTGATCCCAGAACCTGGGATCACAAACTGAGCCAAAGGCAAGTGCTCAACAACTGAGCCATAGTGGAACTTTTTTTATAGAAGTCATTATTGCCTGCATTGAATTATCTCTATCACAGAAAGCATCCCTAATCAGATTTAAAGACAGCTTGATGGTACCATGATAGGATTCAAAATACTCCCTAGCACTTAAATAATTCTGAAATAGTTGTGAAAACATGCTAACACAAAAGGATTCATTTCTAACATTTGTTGCTACATAAGTCAGTATCAGTTTAATAGGCTTTGGCATGGTGAAGCCCAGACTAACAGATTTACATCAGCTTTTTGTAAGATATTCAAAAGTGGTTTTCATTCTTACTGAAAAGAAGAGCAGAAAAAATTGTTAATACACATATATATTGTGGTATAGGACTAGACTCAAAATGCTCTAAATAAGCAGAAATATCTATACCAATCAAAAACTTTCTACAATATGAACAGAAATTTAATATAGGTTAAAATGATTCCTAGAAACTCACTGAAATGCATATAGATGTATTTTTTATAGAAACACACATGTTTATAGAAACATAAATGTCATAGAATCAGTGAGGTAATAGAAACATTATGAGAAATTAAAAGCAAGGTGATATAGTAGGTGAATTTATTCATTTGCAAATTGAGCACCTGCTATGTGCAAGGCACTAGATGAAGCTACAGGCATCAGGTAGGTCTGTGAAAGGACAGATCACTGGGAACAATTGCATATCAGACTATATGCTATCAAATTCTGATACTGAATATAGATGTGTGTGTGTCTCTGTGTGTGTGCATGTGTGTAGGAAACAGGTAAATAACTATCATGGACAAGATCTCAAAATATAATTTCTTTTTCTTTAAGATTTTATTTATTTATTCATGAGAGACACAGAAAGAGAGAGGCAGAGAGAGAGAAGCAGGCTCCATGCAGGGAGCCCGATGTGGGACTCTATCCTAGAACTCCGGGATCATGCCCTGAGCCTAAAGCAGATGCTCAACCACTGAGCTACCCAGGCATCCCTCAAAATGTAATTTCTTAAAGTCAGAAGTCCATATCCACAATTGCAGAATTGGATTTTACCCACTGTCAATAATTGTAAAGGGTCTGAAAGTTCACCCAGCTTGCATGCTACAAGTCGGCCTGCCAGAGTTCCATGGATATTAGCAAAGGTCACAAGTTTTCTGGGTCAGAAATAAAGGACTCTGTACTCATGGCACAGCAAGCGACTTGAGCATTATGTGAATGTTGGTTCTCTTTGTCCCTCGTATCCCATGACGGTGATGAAAAGGAAGGCTCAGGTGGAGGTGCTGCACATATAGTGGGTTTGCATTCTGGCCAAGGGGACTTGAACTTAGGAAACCCCAATATTTTAGGGAGCCACTAGTAAATCTGCTCAATCTTTGCCTCAGAGGAAAGACATTATCTTTACTATCTTGGACAGCAAACAATTCTGAATTTTGCTCCAGAGGTGGCACTATCTCTATCTTCCAGTATGGCTTGCTGTACAAATATCTATGAGAAAATAATGTAGGACAGAACCTCTTATCCTTTTCTTTGGGAGATGTGCAAAAGGTGAGAGGCCCTTGGAGAATTGTCTCTTGGATAATCTTCTGACAACATAGAAATGTTGGCCTTTTGAAAGAAGTTTTAAATTATTTCAGGATTAAAATATGATTCCATTTAAACTTCCTCAATATTAGATTTGTCTGACATTTAATGACTTAGATAATTCTTGATTATCTATAAAAGGAATTGTTTTTATTTAACTTTTGACTTTAACAAATTCATTTCTCAAGAATCTGTTGAATTGATGACCTGCTAAACAGTATACTATTAGTCTCCACTCAATAAGGATCCAATTCTTAGGTTAATTCTAATAAGTTTATCTTGAAAAAAATTTTTTTTGCAATGACACATGTAACATACAAGTATTGGATAGCTTTTGCTCCAGTTAAAGTATGAAATTATAATAAATAATAATTTGACTATAGAATTTTATTGATACTATTCCAATATTTATTCTATCAAGGGAAACAAAAAGCAGAAATGCATTCTAAAATATATGAAAATATTTAAAAGTTTAACCTTTGCCACCCTGGGTAGTGGTATATTGAAATGTGTGAATACTCAGACCATAAATGTCTACTTTTAAATATGTTTATGATTTTTTACCTGTGTTAGAAATGTGAGGTTATATTACAATATTTAAATGAAATAGAAAATCACCTAGTAAATACTGAATTTGAAAATGCTAGGATGTGATATTTCTTACTTTTTCTTTGATTTACTCTCCAGGAAAATAAACATGATAACTTTTGAAAATTAATAGCAAGCATTTGGCTCTTTTTATAAATCTTATATTCTTCTTTCTTCTTCCATCCCTTATTCTCTCATGATAACTGCTCAGATTTACATAAACTGGTTGCCAAAATATTCTTTTTTCACCTAATTAAACTTTGCATTTTCCCAGGAAAACTGGTAGAATATAATATTTTAGTAAAAGGAAGTTCACATCAGACAAAATAAGTTCTAAAAGTGAAGTAGTTGCTTTTTGGATAAGGGTAATTGGATGAGATCGGGGGTGGGGGGAGTCAATAAATTTCCAATGGAATATTCCAGAAAATAAGCAAGAAGAAATATATACTATGCAATTTGTGAGTATCTCCTGGTTGAATCTAGATGAACATATTTAATTTTAAGATGTTATATAAGGTTGATATTTAAAATATTGTTTATCTTTTTTTAGGGCACCTGGGTGGCTCAGTTGATTAAGGGACTGACTCTTGATTTCAGCTCAGGTCATGATCTCAAGGTTGCAAGATCTAGCTTCACACTGGGCATGGTGCCTGCTTAAGATTCTCTCTCTCCTTCTCCCTCTGTCCTTACCCCACCCCCCATGAAAAATAAAATAAAATACAGCTTTCCTTTTTATATATTTAAGGAAAATAGTACTTTATCCCTTTCTG
The DNA here is from genome assembly GCF_048164855.1 of Canis lupus baileyi. Taxonomy (NCBI): domain Eukaryota; kingdom Metazoa; phylum Chordata; class Mammalia; order Carnivora; family Canidae; genus Canis; species Canis lupus. The sequence continues at coordinate 26,523,481 of NC_132846.1, read as the reverse complement.
AAAACAATGCAGATTAGTGATGGCAGTCAAACTACACAAAAGAATGACATTACAGTAAACAGTATAATCACAGACTTTGTTCCTGAAATAACCTGTCATCCATAATATTTCACTTTTTCTATAGTCTTTTTGTGTCTAACCATTATTATGCTCTTCTAGTCCTTTCCTCTACTACTTCAGACTTAGGAACCACCTGCTGGGATCTCTGGGTTTTCAATTTTGTCCACTCTAATTTCTCGACTTCATCTAAGCATTTTTAAAATGGCTCAACAACTCCTCACTTGAATTTCAATGATTTCCCCAGAAATCATTTGAGATTTCCTTAAAGAAACAGAAGAGCCTTCAAGGTCTGCTATATGGCTCTGAGATGCTGACACCATTTAAAACCATGTAGTCACAGAAAATGATAACCTTACTGTTAAACTTCTCTTTATCTGTAAGAAGGAATGGAACAGAATGACGGATTACAGGCTTTGTGTGCACATGGAATTCAAGGACAGTTTGGCTATTAAAATAGATATGTTAGGATTATCAAATCATTTAAACAATGAGCCTAAAAATTTAAGCTCTGAAAAGTAACATGGAGCCTGATGGGAGCCTCAGTCTCATCACCTCCAGATCATGACCTGAGCCAAAACCAAGAGTCCTATGCCTAACCAACTAAGCCACTCATGTGCCCCAATACTTTTTCTTAACTATAAAAATTAAAATCAGGATGCCTGGGTGGCTGAGTCATTTAAGTGTCTGACGCTTGGTTTTGGCTCAGGTCATGCTCTCATGGGTCCTGTGATATCAAGCTGCTTCCTCTGCCTACCCAACTACCCTATGTCAGCAGGAAGTCGGCTTGAAGATTCTCTCCCTCTGCACCTCCCTCTACTCTGCTGTCTCTATCTTTAAAAAAAAGTCTCTTTGTTCTCTGTGGTAAAAGCTTAGTTTATAAGGTTATCAGAGAGTAGGTTTGGAATGTAGTATGTTTCAATAGTAGAAGAAAACATAAGCATAAAGATTAACTTTCAAGGTGAAAATAGTTATATTTTGTACCTAGCCTTCATATGTAAATGGAAGAGCATGTAATACTCATAGATAACTCAAAGTAAATTTTCTTTTTCTTTCTTCTTTCTCTCTTTCTTCCTTTTTCTCTTTCTTTCTTTCTTCTTTCCTTCAGATAGCTCAAAGTAAATTTTATTTTTCTCTTTCTTCTTTCTTTTTCTCTTTCTTCCTTTTTCTCTTTCTTTCTTCTTTCCTTCTTTTGCTTTCTTGCTTTCTTTCCTACTTTATTTTCCTTCCTTCCTTCCTTCCTTCCTTCCTTCCTTCCTTCCTTCCTTCCTTCCTTCCTTCCTTCCTTCCTTCTGTTATTAAACTGAACAAGATTCTTAAAGTTTCAGAGATGGCACACAAGAATAGTTTTCTTAGAATCACCTCAATCTCACTATGGGAAGCTACATACAAACTTTCTGTATTTTAATTTATGACACCCAAATGCAAACTATTTAAAGCAATATTCTTTTTTTAACTTTTCTAAAATGGTTATTTATCTTACTAGATTTAAGTATTACAAGATATGGTTTACAGGTCATTTTTTTAATTCGTATACAACAAAATGAAAGTAAATATATTAGAAAAAAAGCCATTAAAAATCTAGAAGAACACATAAAAAAATAATGTTGAGGAGTAGCTGGGAGTTAGCTAAGCATACAGCTTTTGATTTCAGCTCAAGTCGTGACCTCAGTGTCATGACATCAAGCCCCATATCAGGCTCCACATTAGCATGGAGTCTGCTGGTCTCCCTCTCCTTCTGCTCCTCCCTTGATTCTCTCTCTCTTTTTCTCTCATAAATAAATAAATAAATAAATAAATAAATAAATATCTTTTTTTTTTAAAAGGAATAATGTGGAAATACATGATGAGCAAGAAAGAGTTCCTTGACATATTTCTTCATCCAAATAATCTGAGTTTTATTTTTAGCTTCCCATATTTTATGATCTCATAATTAAAATGGATTAATATTTGTTTACTGAGCGTTTGTGATTTAGTCACTGTGTATGGTAGAAAATGAGCAGGGCAAATATCCTAACTACAAGAACTCTGTGATCAGGCAGGAACCATGAATACATATGAAGGTGTGAATAATGTACATAATAAAAAGCAGAATATCATTTGTTATATTAATTACAAGATAAAGATAAACTTAAATTACCTAATGTCAATGAGTCAGGTAACATATCTTAGTAATAGGGTGAATATAAATTAAAATAATGTCATGTTTATCAAATGCCATGAAAGTATTTGTGTTTACCATCTTAGGAACTTTTAAAACAATCATTCCAAACAATAAAAATATTATATGCCTAAATCTATTACTTGGCAAAAGTGTTAAAAGAGCCTAAATGTAGAACAATAGCAGAAATAGAATAACTCTTATAATTCAACTCAATGAAATATAATGCTGCTTTAAAAGACAGAAGTAAATATGACTTCAATTTAATTAAATAGCAATAAAACTATTTTGGAATTAAGAACGTGGAATATTATCATAAAAACATAGTTTAGCAAGAAAATAATGGAAAACAATAAACATCATTACCAATTAACTATGGGAAAGGAACTGAGGTCTGCTGGAAGGGAGATGGGTAGGGGAATTTGGTACCTGGGTGACGGGCATCATGTGATGTGTTGAGCACTGGGTTTTATATGCAAATGATAAATTATTGAACTCTACATCTGGAACTAATAATGTTCTATATGTTGGCTAATTGAATTTAAAAAATAAAATAAAATAAAATAAAATAAAATAAAATAATAAAATAAAATAAAATAAAATAAAATAAAATAAAATAAATAAAATAAAATAAAATAAAATAAAATAAAATAAAATAAATATATAACATGAGGGGTGCCTGATTGGGCACCATGACTTAAGCATCTGACTCTTTTTTTTTTTAAGATTTTATTTATTTATTCATGACAGACAGAGAGAGGGAGAGAGAGGCAGAGACACAGGCAGAGGGAGAAGCAGGCTCCACACAAGGAGCCTGATGTGGGACTCAATCCCAGGACCCCGGAATCATGCCCTGAGCGAAAGGCAAATGCTCAACCACTGAGCCACTCAGGCATTGCAAGCATCTGACTCTTGATTTCAGTCCAGGTCATGATCTCAGGGTGGAGAGATCTAGCCCTACTCTGTGCTCAGCAGGAAATCTTCTTGAGATTCTCTCCCTTCCCCACCCTCTTCTCCTCCCCCCACTTGCACACACTGTCTCTCTCTCTCTAAATAAATAAATCAATAAGTCTTTAAAATAAATACATAAAATATATAACAGAATTATTTTCCTTATTATCTGAATATGTTGTTTCATTTTTCCTTTTCAGTAAATAGAAAACAAAAATTTGGCTGTCTCCCTAATCTTTTTCTTTTATAAGATCAAAAATTCCTGAATTGCCAATTATTTGGGCAGTTGCCCTAAGAATAATAACTGGTACTTGTTTAACATACATTTGTTGATTGAGAGATTCCTTGTTGTTGAATAAATACATTCAATTTTTGGTCATAATATCTCTCAAATATATAAACTTTAGTCACTTAACTTTTTCTGTATCTGTATAGTTATACTTAATTTTTCTATATCTTTGTGTCATTGTGAATCAGCAAATCAGCATTATTCTCTCCTACATTATTACAAGGGAGAAATCTTGGAAATATACTTCCCAGAATCTCTTGTCAGTGGGATTCTGGGTTAGATTATACCAATGAGAGGTACTTACATAAGATTGAAAGTCCTAGGTGAAGGAGAAGCCACTAATTTCCTGTGGCAGTGGTAGGCAACACAAAATTTGTATGAACTCCCAAGCTCCTATATGAGTGAATTACTCAATTTGGTACTGCAGAAAGAGGAACTCATTAGAACTGGTTTTGTGTAATTTCCATAGCCTCCTAATCAAAAAGAATATATTCCGCTGTCTCATGCCCTCCAAGCTCTTTTGACAATTCTCTAAGCATACCTAATTTTCTATTATGATCTTTTTCTATGAAAATACATAGGGTGTTTGGAAATAGAGTTATTTACTGTAATAATGGAATATGATTAAACTCTGGTAACAATTTATATCGACATCAATAACTGTATCTCTCTCTGTCTACCCACAATTGTATCTATACGTAACTTGCTGTCCAGGAAAAGGATTTATTCAGAAATGTAAAAAACAAATGCTAGAATTGTCTTTGAACAATAATTTCTATGAAATCAAAAAGCCTAAATCGTGTGACCAAAGGTTATTCTAAAATATCTAAGTTGGCAAACTGTTAGAGTACACATATTTTTCCAGTGGCATGCAAAGAGGTATTTAGAGATACATTTTAAATAATTTCTAAAATGTTAAATTAAAAATAAAATATTAATTTTAGTGTATTTCACTCATCCTATTTATAATAAAAGAAAGAGGTAGTATATCATAAAAGTAATATTTCAATATTCATGTTATTTTCTCATTTCATTTGGAAAACTTTTATTTTTTATTTTATTTTATTTTATTTATTTATGATAGGCACACAGTGAGAGAGAGAGAGAGGCAGAGACATAGGCAGAGGGAGAAGCAGGCTCCATGCACCGGGAGCCCGATGTGGGATTCGATCCCGGGTCTCCAGGATCGCGCCCTGGACCAAAGGCAGGCGCTAAACCGCTGCGCCACCCAGGGATCCCGGAAAATTTTTAATTTATCATTATGTTTACACTTTTAAATTATGGAATCCAGGGACCCCTGGGTGGCGCAGCGGTTTGGCGCCTGCCTTTGGCCCAGGACGCGATCCTGGAGTCCCAGGATCGAGTCCCACGTCGGGCTCTCGGCATGGAGCCTGCTTCTCCCTCCTCCTGTGTCTCTGCCTCTCTCTCTCTCTCTCTCTCTCTCTCTCTGTCTACCATAAATAAACAAACAAATAAATAAATAAATCTTTAAAAAAATTATGGAATCCAGTAACCGTATTCACTGCATATGAAGATACTATCTATGATTATCATTTGAAATACCATATTGATAGTTCTGGTCCCCAGGCCTTTTGATTGGAATTTGGTGTAGTCCTTGAGAAATAACAGTTTGTTGACATAAGCAAAAATTTCCAGAATAAAAATCACAAATCTCTTAAACCTCCAACAGTTTTAGGAGAATGTAAGATATTGGGATAAATATCAAATTTGCATAAAAACATACTTTTAAAAGCCTTAAAGGAGATAATTATTTTCACTTAATTATTATTAATCGTTTGTGCAGTTCTAGACAGCTAATATTTATAGTCTCCCAGATCAGACTATCACTGTGTGTCTAAGGACAAAATTACATTACACTTGAGCCCTGTAGAGAATTGGCTGCTCCTGGTTCTTTATTCTTCCTTTTACTCTTATCTATACTTTTCACTTCAACTGACTTATAATTTCTCTCCTTAAAACCCCCTTTGTGTTCCCATAGTAAATTATATAACTCAAATCATTTACCGTAATCTCTCATTGCCACAATATACTAAATGGCTTTACATTGTGAGTATCTTTTAAGGACATACATATGATGATGCCATTTCCCTATATGAACCATTCAAAAACTTACTCTTTCTTCCCAACAAGCGTCCAATCCCTTACTATGATTGATAGACCCTTTTCTGTTCAGGTACCCACTTGGCCACCAAACCATATAAATTGGTAGCCGATCCTTTCTGTTCCAGAGTTAATCATAATTTCTTCAATATGTGAAATTATCTCCAGAACAACTCCAGAATTTCACCAAATAGAGGGAAAATAGAGGAGATTGGAACTTAGCTGGGTGAGGTTCTTGGAGTTATTAAGAGGGCAGTAGCCGCCATTACTGTCTCTATTTGGCAGCCAGTTCCAATTGCAATTGCTTGGAAAAAACAGAACAGAGATTTTTCCAAAATGGTGATATTTACAGGATGTATCTGCAGAAGTGATCATTGACTACTGAGAGAAAGCACAGCTCTTCCCTCCACAAAGGAAGGACCTACTTAACAAAAATCTCTTAGTCTTCAGGCACATATGCTGCTTGTGGAAAATCTTTAAGATTGAGGTGGCTACTGGTGCTTTTGCTTTTCCATAACACCAAACACTCTTTGCCCATTTGATAATACTTATTGCGTTGTATCATAATGATTCTTCAAAGTGTATTTACATTACAGAAATAATATATGAATATTTTTGTTCTAATAGATTGAAACAATGTCTTTAAGACAACAAAATGTTTCTTCTTTAAATGTAATCTCTTGCCTCTCAATTGTCATTTATATCACTGCTAATAGAGCATTTATGTAGAGAAGTATTAGTTACTTTTCAACTCAATCTGTTTTTATGTATTTTGGGTTTGGGGCTTCTGAATAATAACTTTTGAAAAAAGATTTTTTTTCTGTAACAAGTTTGAAGACTAAGGAACAAGGGAAAGTATAGGAGACTACATCATTAAATATCTGATGCTTTAGTAAATAACTGATAAATGGCAGAGTCATTCAGAGTAGAGACAGATAAAGTTATAAAGAAATTTGTTATAGAGCCTTCTGTTGAACTAAATGTCCTTCTATATGATATATTTTAAAAGATTTTCAATTGGTTTGTCTTATACTAAATCATTAAATGTGTGTATATTTAGACCAATAGTCACTAATTTTATGACAACTTATTAGTTTGTCTTACTTTTTATAGCTGTGGAATTTTATTGATTCTGGAATTATTTAGTTCATCTTCTTCTATACCAGTATCTCAACTCTGCAGTTTTACTTGATTTGACCCAACTATTTCAGTGAGTTTGTTAGCTTCCAAAGTGTCTGTGATCTTGCAGCTGTGGTCTCCCCAAGGAACTTGGAAGACTCTCTACAAGTAGTATAGGGCTTGGCCTCCCTCAAGGATTTCCTTGGATCTTCCAAAGAGGGCTCCTCATCCTCCAGATCTCAGGATGCAAGAATGTGGCATGGCTTCTTGAATTATTCAATTGTCGATTTCTATATCTTGACACACTCTGCATGCTTTCACAACCTAATATTTCAGACTAAAGAAATATTGTAAATGTACTAAGGTTGACTCTCCATTGTACTTTTGTCCTTATAAGTATCTCTAATAAACAAGTCCAGTAGTTGCAAGATATAAGATCAACCTATAAAAATTAGTTGTATTTCAATATACAGCAATGAATAATCCAAAAATAAAACTAAGCAAATCATTCAGTTACAACAGCATAAACAAATAAAATACATAGGAATCAATTAAATGTTCACATATTGGAAGATGTAATATTGTTAAGATGGCAATACATTCCAGATTGATCTATGAATTCAACACAATCTTTAACAAAACCCAATCTAGATTTTTAGCAGAAATTGGTAAACTCATTCTAAAATTTATGTGGAAATACAAGGGACATAAATTTGCTAAAACAGTCTTGAAAAATAGGAATGAAGTTGGAATATTCATAATTCTTTAGTTTAAAACTTACTACAAAGTGTTCCAGATTGTATATGGTATAGGCATTATATTTAGAATCTAGAAATAAACCTTTACATTTATGAACAATTGATTTTTGACAAGGATGCCAAGATAATTTGATAAGAGAAAGAACAGTTTTTTTTTTTTTTTTTTTTTTTTTTTTTAGTGGGTTTGGGACAACTAATTCAAAAGAATGAAGTTTGATCCCTACCTTAACCATGTACAAAAATCAACTCAAAATAGGTAGTATCTGTACCTTATTCCATTATGACCACACAGTTGTTAAACGACCGCTGGGAGGTACTGTCCTAGCATTATGAAAGCCATGACATATGAAATCTATCTGGCATATAGGACTGCACCAACCAAAGGACTCCATACTTCCTATGTTTCCTAGTTTCATTTTACTCAGGAAGGCTGGTACTCCACCAAGAGTACAAATACTGCCAAAAATTTTATAGAATTTTAGAGGAAACAGAAGTGTCTCAAACTTGAAAAGGGAGCTGGACAGAACTTTGTTGTGTGATTAAAATTATCAGCCACTTTTGTAAAGTATTAAACATCTTTTTTTTTTTAAGATTTTATTTATTTACTTGAGAGAAAGAGAGCACAACTGGGGGAGGGCAGAGGGAAAAGGAGAAGCAGGCTCCCCACTGAGCAGAGAGCCTGAGGCAGGGCTCAATCCCAGGATGCCAGGATCATAACCTGAACTGAAGGCAGATACGTAACCAACTAATCCACTCAGATGCCCCAAGTATTAAACATCTTTAAAAAAATTTTGAGGGGATCCCTGGGTGCCGCAGCCGTTTAGTGCCTGCCTTTGGCCCAGGGCGCGATCCTGGAGACCAGGGATCAAATCCCACGTCAGGCTCCCGGTGCATGGAGCCTGCTTCTCCCTCTGCCTATGTCTCTGCCTCCCTCTCTCTCTCTCTCTGTGTGACTATCATAAATAAAAATTAAAAAAAATTACCTTAAAAAATCTTGATCAGCATTACAATACATTTTAATGATAAGAAGATCCCCTTCCAAGAAGTCATATTTTACCTATCCAACTGATAATAATATTATCATTTAAATATTTTAAAATGCAAGGGCTTTAACCAACCTTATGAGTTGTGATCTACCCTTAACCTAGCTTCCTCTAATGTTAGCGTCCTATATAACCATAGTATTTATCTGTTTTATTTTGATGGGTAATGTTAGTGGAGAATTTATGGCTTCTAAAATAATCATCCATTTCTTTAAAGGTTTTATGTTCTTATTTGAAAGAGAGAGAGAGAGTGCTTGTAGGAGCAGGGAGGAAGGGAAAAGAGAGAGGGAGAAGCAGACTCCCTGCTGAGCAGGGAGCCTGCCACAGGGCTCAGTCCCAAAACCATGGGATCATGACCTCAGCCCAAGGCAGATGCTTAACCAACTGAGCCACTCAGGTGCCCAACAGCCTTTATTTTTTCACTCAATGATTATTTATCCAATGCTTCAATAATTCCATTCACTAGATATGAAAATAGAGAGTAACCCAAAGTGAAATAAATCAGTCAGAGAAAGAAAAATACTATATGATTCCACTCATACAAGAAGTTAAGAAAAAAAACAAATTGACAAAGTACAAAGGAGACAAACCAAAAACAGACTTCTAAATATAGAGAACAAGCTGGTGGTTACCAGAGGGAGACATGAGTAAAAGTGTGGGGGGGGGGATGAATAAAATAGGTGAAGGGAATTAAAAGTACACTTATCATGATGAGCATTGAGTAATGTATAAAATTGTTGAATCACTATATAGTACACCTAAAACTAATATAACACTATATGTTAACTATACTGGAATTAAAAATTTAAAGAAAATAAATAAAAAATAAATGCAAATTTTTAAAAAGTTAAAAAAATACAGAGTACCCCAAAGAGGTAGTGCCAGATGCTCTTCTAGGTGCTGGGGATAGCACGATAAATAAAATAGACAAAATATCTGCAATTGTGGAGATTACCCTTTGGACTGAGAGACAAAAGGTAAGACAAATAAATTATATGGTATAACTTATTAAACTGAGGAGAATAGTCAAAATTAAAGCAGAGAAGGGAATTGGATAGTGCCTGGTAAGAGAAGTTGCAATTTTAAATAATGTGGTCAGGGGAAGATCTCTCTGATGGTGAATTTGAGCAAAAATATGGAAGAGTTTCATACTTAAGCCTTGCAAATACCCTGAAAGGCACTTTCATTTTTTTTAAATTTTTTTATTTATTTATGATAGTCACAGAGAGAGAGAGAGAGGCAGAGACACAGGCAGAGGGAGAAGCAGGCTCCATGCACCGGGAGCCCGATGTGGGATTCGATCCCGGGTCTCCAGGATCGCGCCCTGGGCCAAAGGCAGGCGCCAAACCACTGCACCACCCAGGGATCCCTGAAAGGCACTTTCAAAGAAGAAGGAGCAGCAGGAATGAAGACCCTTGTGCAAGAGCATGGGAATACAACTTAGGTGTCAGGGAGTAGTTTTACAGGAGCAAATGATTAGGGCAGGCACATTGATCAGGCTCCTACCTTTTTACCTTTGAGCCTATTGTTCCTTCTGCCTAGAACACTATTCCTCCAGATATATGCTGAAGTTTTTAATCTCTCTCAAATCTGTGCTCAAATCTCACCTTCTCTATGAGACTTACTCTAACCATCTACAGTAATACTACAGCCTGGTTGGGCCTCTCTCCACTATGAATGATCTGGCATTCTGGATCCCCCTTACTCTGATCTACTTAAAAATTAAAATTTTAATTTCTATTTTAAGTCACATTTCTCATTTATTGTGTGTTTCCTTACTTAAATGTAAGCTTATGATGGCAGGCATCACTTTTGTTTGCTTAGTGATAGATGCCAAGTATCCAAAGAATATCTACCACATGAAAATATTTGATGACTAAATAAATGACTGAATGTAGCATGAATAAATATTTGTTGAAGAAATAAGTAAATGATTGGATGGCTTTAAGCAAAGGAATGATATAATAACTTGGATGTATTGTTTAAAATAGCCTGTGGGAAAGTAACTGGGGATACAGGGAAATGAGGTATGAATGCAGGGAAGAGATATTTGTAGCTTGTATCAACCTGAGAGCTTTAGACACAGCGATGAGGTGCTTAGCATCTGCATATATTTTTGCTAATAGATTGGATGTAATTTATAAAACAAAGAGAAAATTTGAATATCATGTCAAAAATTTTAGTCGAAACATCTAGAGAGACAGCATTTCATCTGACTGAAATGAATGGGTGGAACAGATTTAGGTGGCAGATACAATTAGGAGTTCCATACTAAATGTGAGCACCAAGAGAACAAGAAATCCAAGGAAGGATTGGGCCCTGGGCACTCCAATATCCAGAAATGAGGGGATTGAGGAAAGACCAAAGGAGATTAAGTAGAAATAACCACTTAGGTAAGAGGAAAAAATCAGATATGTGTGAAATCCTGAAAACTAAGGGTAGGAGTGATCAGTTTCATCAATTGTTATTGAGGAGTCAAGTAATATGATATTTTTTAATGCATATTTAATATTGATGGAGTAACATGGAGGTATTGGTAAGCATGACAAAGCATGGGACCTCCCTCCACTCCCAACATACACACATCATCCAATTTCTTTCCTTGTGTCATATAACCACTGCTATATTGATCTCATGAATATTTCTTTCCCTCCCTTTATAAAATGGTATTGGACTTAACATCTTAAACTTTCATTGTTTGACCTTTGGCCAGTGAATTTCCACAATATTGTTACAGATTGCTTACTTTTGATTTGAAACAGTCACAACACAAATATACAGGCAATATGAATCAACAAAACTCATTTTTCTGCCTGTTTCTGAAACACCTTAGCTGTATAGCATTGATCAGAGCCTCTCTGAGTTTCAGTGTCTTTTTACACAAAATAAGGAAAATAGATTAGATATTTAGGGATTACCATTTTCTCTTAACCTGAAAGGAGATCCCTGGACATCAAGTGCCCTGTGGCTCAAGTACCGATGTGGTCATTGATTGTACAGAAGGAGTAAAGAATTCAAAAAGAGTGCATGAAACTATATGAGATAAATTTCGCCTTAAGTCAGCCATGGGCACAAGTCCCCATTTCCTTGAGCTGTCTGAAGAAGTTTACAACTCCATACAAGCATTGGAGCTTAATTTCACCATAAGAGCTCACAAATTTTATGATAGTGCATTTTGTTACTACTAAAATCTCATTAAGATCTGCAGTTACCTAATTGAAGTATAAAATGATGTGCAATGTTAATGAAATGACAATGACACTCAAATCCCATTGTGAAGATTTAGAGCAGTAACAAGTTTTGAAGATTCTAAAATTTTATACCACTATGTATGATAGGCCCTTCATTTCATCAATAAATGTTTATTATCTCAATAAAATCAACTTAAATTATTTGGGGTAACAGAACTATATTATAATATAGGTAACAGATGATAATTAACCCATATGTATTATCTTGGTATAAGTGGTTATATCAATTAAACTGATATTTTATATTTATGCATAGTCCAATTTTGTTGAAAATACTGATTTAAAGTTAATGAAATACCCTCCCAAATTTAATTTAGACCTTTTAGTAGGAAAAATGATACAAAAAGTTTTCAAACCCATCAAATTAAGGATGAATCTAACAATTTTACTATATATTTTATGCCTTTCCTCGAATTAGTTATCTCACTCTAACATATAAATGGCCCTAAATGTGCATAAATCTTAGAAAGAAATAAATCACTTTCTGTTGTTTAGCCCAGAGTGTAATAAATTTATCCACAAGAGGTCTCAAATATCTGTTGATTAATAAGTAGAACCATTCAATCCTCAGGTCAAAAAATTCTAGGCATTTTAATTTCTCTTGTTAAAACACATTTTAACTAATGACATCAGAGACTAGAGGTGACCAAGGAGGCTATAGGGATGAACTTGTCCTTACCCAGACCAATAAATGTGGAGATCTTAGTATTTGTAGACCATAATCACGAGATTCTATTTTGATTTGTAAAGTATGTAAATGAAAATCAACATACAGTGTATTTAAGAAAAAAATTCATATATTTTAACTTAATATATATTACAGAATAGCATCTTCACTGTGACTTAATTAAGCATTTTTTATACCCTAATTGACAAAAACTTCATGACAGTCTTTATTAAAACCTCTCTATCCCTAAAATTATCTCAACAATGGTATGAATATCCTTTGGTGCACTGCCTCAAAGTCTATTAAAGAGGAATATCCATTGCTCAAAGAGATAGCAGGAAACTAAAGATTGCCTTCCTATGACATTCCAGCTGAATAGACATTAACAAGTTGTCAAACTTTCTTATTTTTCTCACCTATAAAGTTGTAATTATTAATTTATTCAAATGTTAATTTTGTGAATATCACATAATGGCCATTATTCTAGACTGTGAAACAGTTGTGAAGTGATAGATATAGACAGGACAGATGAGGTACTTGGTTTTATAAAATTTCAATTCTAATGCAGGTGAAACATGAGAAACATATGTAAGAAAATACCACCTACTGATAAGTCCTATGAAAAAAGAACTTCAGATGAATTGGTAATTAAAGTCTTCTTTGAAGGCATATAAATGAAGGGAAGGCTTGAAGATTTACAGTAAAAACATCTCCAAGGGGATAGCAATTGTAGAAATCCTGAAATAGAAAGCTCTATTTTATTTGATTAACACAATGGAGGATATTTGGGACAGGTAAAATGTGGTAGAAGATGAAGAAAGAGAGATAAGAAGCACAGCATGTAGGAACTTCAAGAAAAGTGAATAGCTCAAATTTTGTTTTAAAGCTTAAAAAAAAAAAAGCAGTTAAAAGCCACTAGAAACTTTTTCAAAACAATTAATAGACACACCTTGGGATTTACAGAAAAGTTTAGTGGGAAGTAGAGTTTTTCTCAACTCCCCCTGCCACCCACACAGTTTGCCTTATTATTAACATCTTGAATTAGTGTGCTCTATTTGTTGTAATTGATGAGCAAAAATCATTACATTATTATTAACAAGTTCCATAGTTTACATTAAGGTTCACTCTCTGTGTTGTATACTCTATATATTTTGATAAATGTATAATGGCATGTATCCGCCATTACAGTGTCATACAAAATAGTTTCATATGCCTAAATATCCCTTCCTCCTGCCCAGAGGAAATTTTTTTCATGTGAAAATTATTTTAAACAATAATAATACCTATATAAACTATCTGGAAATTGTCCTATTGCATAAATAATTTGAGAAACAATTTATTCAAGAAAATCTATGAAATCTGGGTAAGAGCAGCAAATCTGTGACATTTGACTCATAACTTTGTTCACTTTACACTCAATCCTCCCATGTCCCAGGTTGTAGTTACTGAAACTACTTCCAGTTGTTCTACTGTTAAGGGAATATGACCAAGAAGAAGACAGGGGCTTTCATTTTCTTCAAATCCTAGTCCAGTGGTACAATTTTGCTCATTAGAGGCAAGCCCAAGTATTCCTGTGTTGTGAAAGCACTTTTTCACTCAGGCACCACAAAGTGGATTGGGGCTCTCCATTTTAAACATTTATGTAAGAAAAGAATTTCATAACTTTAGGGTACTGAGGTAACAATATGTTAAATAAAACACAAGGGACCAGAAAACTAGTATGTTTAGGAAGCTTCCTAAATTTAATTCAAGGAATACTATAGAATTTGGAAAACTTTGGAGTTGTTGATAATTATTCTATGTGAGTTAAAAGTGTATCTAGAGATAATATCAAAAATATTTTAAATAGTTTGAAGATATACATTAATACACACATTTATATATGTGACAAATTAAAATATTCATTTTTATTTTTTATTTTTTTACAAATGAAATCTATGTCACTACCACTACTATCAAAATATGTAATAGTCCCGTGACTCCAAAGAACTCCCTTCAGCCCTTGTGTTGCTAATCTCCTAACTAACCCTAGACCCTGGGAGACACACATCTAATTTATGTCTCTATAATTTTGAATCTTCAGAATGTCATTAAATGGAATCATATAGTTATTTATTTTCTGTGACTAAGTGACTTCTTTCACTTAGCATAATACTTTTGAGATTCAAGCATATCACTGTATGTGTCAGTAGCTTATTCCTTTTAAGGACTGAGTAGAATTCTAATGTGTGAAGTATTAAGATTTATTCATTTATCATTTGTTGAACATTTAGGTTGTTTTTGTATTGGGGCCATTATTCATATAAAGGTACTATAAACATTTACAAATCTGCTTGTGTGTGCCTGCGGTTTTCCTTTTTTCTTTTTTAGTTAAGAATCTAGGAGATATACTGTCGGGATTTGGTGAGTAAATGTCTAACTTTATACTAAATGCCATTAAATATTTTCTGAAGTAGCTGCATTATAAAATAAATTATTCATTTGTAATATCTATGAATTAATTGTACATATTATGGAATTGCTTACACAGTTAAAATAGAGAGGGAAGAACACTTAGGGTTTTAGCAGAAGAAATGCCTTAAAGAACATATCTTCCATTGCCATGGTCACCTTTCTGCAGAGAAGAAATTGTAGGTTAGATTCAGTCACTTCATTTATTCGTAAGGCTTTCCTGTAAAATAAGCAAAATGGCCACAGCAACTTCAAGCTCATTTTTTTCTTCAGCCCCTACTCCAGATTTTTTCTTTTTTTTTTAGATTTTTTTTCTATTTTAGGCATTACCACACCCAACTTATGTTTTATAGCAGACACATACACATACACACACACACATGCATGTATATCTAACCTCTTTCATTTCCCAGAAGGTAGACTCTCCTTCACAGCCTAATGCAAATATTCCAGTTCAGAATTTGAAAACAAAAAAGAAAGTAAAGACCATAGAGGTAGAAGGAGGTCCACAAGGAAAAGCCACATGAAATTTTGCTAATCTGTATAATAAAGGAGAGGAAGGGAGAAACTCTGAGAAGTATCTAAGAGAATTCGGGAAGATGAGAAAAGAGAATATTTGAAGTATTTAGCAGGGCTATGACTTAAGAGTTCCAACAATGTTTTTGGCATGTGTGAGTAAAGACTGAAATTCCTTTTAAATTACTTTCTGGCTTCTGCACTATTTCTCTGAAGGTGACGCAACTTAAAACGGAATCACTGATCACTGGTTGGTGGCTTCAGTTAGATGACAGTTGTGAAAAAGAGATTTTTGTGAATATGTATGTGTGTAGGAGGGAGAACTTATTGGTGTGATGCTGTTAAACTCATTTTTTACTTTTTAATTCTCTTTAAAGGTACCACACATCTATTACTATGGAGGCAGCAAAGCATCAGTCTTTGAGATCAGACAAGACTCAGTTAATATCTTCAGTTCATTAACTGTGTGACATTAGACTGGTTCTTTAACTCATTTCCCTCACCTTAAAATGTATTAATAAAAGATTAACTCTCAGATCTCCTTTAGCTTTTAAATGAAATAATGCAATGACATGCTTACTAAATTTCTGGGATATAATAAAAGTAAAGCAATAATACTTATGATTGGGTGTTGATTAAGTTTATGAAAGAAAATAGGAACAACAGACCTGGAAGGCTGAGTCAGTTGAGCATCTGACTCTTGGTTTCAGCTCAGGTCATGATCCCAGGGTCACTAGATCAAACCCTGTATCAGGCACACTCAGCATAGAGTCTGCTTGAGTTTCTCTCTCTCTCTGCCCTTCCCCCCACTCATATGCTCTCTCTAAATAAATAGATAAAATCTTCTATTTATTTTTTAAAGATTTTATTTATTTATTCATGACAGATATAGCGAAAGAGAAGCAGAGACACAGGCAGAGGGAGAAGCAGGCTCCATGCAGGGAACCAGACATGGGACGCAATCCCAGGACCCCAGAATAACACCCTGAGCTGAAGGCAGACACTCAACCACTGAGCCACCCAAGCGCCCCGATAGAATATTTTAAATAAAAGAAAATAATAACACCAAAAAGAATAACACAGTGGGGGAGGCAAAAGGGTTGAAGAGGGAAAACTTCCTGAAAGATATGCTTAATGGATGTCTAAAAAATGCATTTGGAATAGGTCAATGATTGGTGGAATGCATTCACAGAAACTTTTCACAACACTATTTCTATAGTGAATGTTTAATATCTATGATGCCAAAAATATTTCAAGGGGATAACTACTTTCATGAAGTTTCTGTCTTCCACATGTCAGTTCTTTCCCATTTAAAGTATACATCTTTTGGAATTCCTGGGTGGCTCAATGGTTGAGCACCTGCCTTTGGCTCAGCGTGTGATCCCAGATCTGGGGACTGAGTCCCATATTGGCCTGCTTCTCCCTCTATGTCTCTACCTCTCTCTCTGTGTGTCTCTCATGAATAAATAAATAAATTTAAAAAAATTTTAAATAAACATCTTTCGTTCTCAAGAAATACTAATGCTTTTCATAATTTAATGAATGATTAATGTAGCTAAATATTCTTTACAATTTATGGTTAGAAGAAATATCTAAATAAAAGACCAGAATATTTTTTTATTTTAGCGTTTTTGCCAACTTTCTATATAAATTTTACCGATCCTCCTTAAAACATTTTTTCAGTATGTTTAATGTAAATTATTTATTACAAAATGATATAAATAATTAAAATGTATAATCTAGCTACTGCCTTGTTATGTTTGGCATCTTGTATGACTACATAAAAGAAAATGATTAAATAGGGCTCATGTAGGTGACTGTTTACCGCTTGGTACATATGCATTTACTTCTTTGCTTCAGATTTTTTATTAGTTATCTGACAAAAAAATAAACAAGAATCATATGTTCAGTAATAAGACTGAAATAGTATTTTGACTAATCCTTTTTCTGAAAACAACTAAAATACTGGATTACATATATTTTAACAGCTGCTTACAATATCAAATTATAGCTAAGAGAGGAAGAAATAATTGTACAAATATCTAATGTAAAGCAGGAGTCTAGGAAGTAAGGAGAGTATTAAACTTTTTTAACCTGAGAATATTTTCAGAACCTAGAAATCACTAGCTTGAGTGCTCAGTAAAAAAAAAGACAAACCAAAGGTGCTTAAATAGGAAGTACAAAGGAGTGCACTCTCTGGTCAAGGGCCATCTGACAGCCAATATGCCATAGAGCCAAATGACTGCAGGGAACATTATCTAGGTGCTAAGAAAAACAGAGAAAAAAATGCTATGAAATTATAACCCCTACTCACTCCTCATAAGAACTTGCCACCCATGTTGCCATTCCCTGGGTATTTAAAAACCTTAGTCATAAATGTAATAAAGTTTTCTAGATGAGTAATCCTGTCATTCTACACTGAAGGTATGCATGTCTATGCTAAATGAATTTCCTATTGTGTACCTAGGTGAATTTTCATAACTATTGTTATGAGGAAAGCAAAAAGTTCAATAAGCATATTTAACAAAGCATTATGGTTGGCACCAAACAATAGATATGACTAATCAACCAGACAAATATTTTAGATATTTTAAAAATAATCAAATAACCATAATATAAACATGATCACTATATTTAAAGAAATACAATATAATACAATATAATACATTAACAGGAAATTGGAAACACTGGAAATCATCAGATCTTAAAGAGAAACTAAATTAATACAACTTCTAGAAATGAAAATATAATCACATGTAGAAAATCATGGGGCAGCTCGGGTGGCTCAGCGGTTCAGCACTGCCTTCACCTCAGGTGTGATCCTGGAGACCCAGGATCAAATCCCACATCAGGCTCCCTGCATGGAGCCTGCTTCTCCCTCTGCCTGTGTCTCTGCCTCTCTCTCTGTCTCTCATGAATAAATAAATAAATAAATAAATAAATAAATAAATAAATAAATCTTAAAAAATAACAAGTATAAAATTATGAACTAAATTTAAATTTTAAAACCTTTACTTAAAGATATAAAGATCAGAAAATTCTGAAGAGAGAAAGAACTGGAGAATTGGTCAAAATAAATTATGTAGACTGCAGCACAGAGGGGCAAGGAAGCAGGAGTTTTGTGAACTAAGGACTATGGAGAAAGGAGATTAAACACCTGACATATGCCTAACAGGAATTCTGGAAAAGTAAAAGGACAAAACAGAATCTGTGAAGACACCTAGTTATATATTCATGAAAACCAGTGAATTCCAGGCAAGGATGAAAAAAATTCTACCTCTAGAAGCATGTAGTGAAACTGCAAAAAGATTAGATACAAAAAAAGAAACCTCTGAAAGTATCCAGAAGGAAAAAAGACAAAAATACCCCCAAAAGGAGTGACAATTCAACTGTCAGAATGGAAGGTAAAGCCCGGGGTCAGTGGAGCCATACCTAAATTATAACATGGTGTATCTCTACTAGCTGAGGAATTAGGTATAAATAAATTTTACCACACAATCCAAAACAATAAGCTGGTGACTCTTACAGGTTGAATTGTGTTGCTCAAAAAGAATACAACATCATTTTCACATATGGTTGTTGCGAACTTCATTAGGAAAGATGTGGTCACAGTGTAATAGAGTGGACACCAATGTGACAGGTGCCCTGATAAAATGACCATGTGAAGATACAGAGACACAGGAAATTACCAAAGCAAAGGCAGAGAATAGAGCTAATGCAACTGCAAACCAAGAAATTCCAAAGTTTGCCAGCAAATCACCAGAAACTAGGAAGAGGCAAGGGAAGATTCTCCTACAATTTTCAGAGGGAGCTTACTCCTTCTCACTCCATGATATTGGACTTCCAGTCTCCAGAGGCATGAAACAATGAATTTCTGTTGTTTTGAGCCATTTAGTTGGTGACACTTTGTAGAGCTGCCCGAGGAAACAAATATAGTAACTTAGAGAAATAAGATATTGAGTACAGCTCTATTATAAGAGATTTGTTATTATTAAATGACTGTTATTAAATGGAATTGCTGTTTCTTCACTAATGATATTAGGAAAAGCTGTTACTGTGGAGGCAACAAATGATGGTATGAATATCAGTTTAATGAGTCTCATGAATTAGTAACAGCCATATTAAACAAAAGATGACACTAATATTTCCAAAAATTAACAAAAGAATTGGATTATATTAGAATGATTTGATCAATAATTTACACTAATAACTTCTATGACTGAATTAGTAGTTTTATATATATATATATATATATATATATATATATAACCACAAATATATATATAAAACTACTAATATATATATTAGTAAGTTATGGTGCTAAATTACTATTTACATTACTAAAACTGAGTATTTCAGTGTCATTTATTTATAAATATCTTTATGTTGTTTTTATCTTTATGTTGTTTTATCGTCTTAAAATATTTTGAATATCATTCTTTTTTTCTTTTAATAAATTTATTTTTTTATTGGTGTTCAATTTACCAACATACAGAATAACACCCAGTGCTCATCCTGTCAAGTGCCCCCCCAGTTATGTATTATGAAAATATATGTCACAACTTAAATTTAGAACAAATATTGCTTGTAGAAATGACTATAAAAAGAGAAAACATTAATAATATTATAACTATTAAAGAAATTGAGGGGCACCTGGGTGGCTCAGTTGCCTTTGGCTCAGGTCATGATCTTAGTGTGCTGGAATCTAGCCCCATATCCTGCTCCCTGCTCAGCAGGGAGTCAGCTTGCCCCTTTCCTTGCTGCGCTTCCTTCTTGTGCTCTCTCTATTTATATCAAATAAATAAAATCTTAATAAAAATACAAAGAAAGGAAGAAAGAAGAAAGAAAAGAGAGAAAGAAAGAAGAGAAAGAAAGAAAAAAGAAATTGAAGTCAATAGTCATTTGAAGAGTTTTTTTTTTCCTTCTAGATAGTTTTAGTGATTTTTCTTTGTATCTTAACATTTTTTTGCAGTTTCACTATATGCTTCTAGGGGTAGAATTTTTTTTTTCAATCTTGCCTGAGGCTCATTGGGTTCCATGAATGTGTGATTAGGTCTTCAGTTGACAATTGAATTATATAGTCAATATTCAAGAAATTGAATAGTCATAAAGAGGGATTTTAGGGTAAATTTAACATAATTCAAATAAGAAATAATTCTAAACTTATAGAAACTTTTCTAAATAATAGAAAATTGGGGTAAAGATACTCTCAGATAAACATAAACTTGACACCAAAACCCAACAAGATCAGCATGAGAAAGGAAAATTAGATGCCGATTTCAATCTTGGAGATGTACTGGGTATAGATGGAAAATCATAGACACAGAATCATTCAGCCAAATTCAGCAATACATACAAATGATAATGTATCATGTCTAGGTTTGTTTTTTTCTCCCAGAAATTCAAGTTTGGTTGGAAAGTTAATAAGATTAATTCAACACATAAGCCAAAAAAGGAAGAAATCGCATCATTTCTCTAGAATTAGAAAAAGCATTCTATAATATTTAGTATTTATTTATTATAAAAACCTGCAGTGAAATAGGAATAGAAAGTGAGTTGCTTGGGATGCCTGGATGGCTCAGTGGTTGAGCGTCTGCCTTAGGCTCAGGGTGTGATCCCGGGGTCCCAGGATTGAGTCCCACATCGGGCTCCTTGCATGGATCCTGCTTCTCATTCTGCCTGTGTGTCTGCCTCTCTCTCTCTGTCTCTCATGAATAAATAAATTTAAAAAAAAATAAAGTGAGTTGCCTAACTTGAAAACTAAAACCCCAGAACATGATAAACACCAGAGTTAATAATGAAATACTGAAGTATTTCTCTCTCCATTTGGATGGAAGATAGAGATGCACATCTGTTCATTTGCTTTTGGGTGCTTGCAACTCTATAAAATACATTTCGCTTTTACTAGGTGAATCACTATTAGATTTTATCCTACATTCTTACCAATATCCTTTACTCTAAATCTAGTAGTGATTTTATAAGTTTCTTAAAGATTTTCTTGTTTGTTTCTTAAAGATTTTCAACACAAAAATATCTTCTGTGATAAACACAGTTTTAATTCTTCCATTCTAATCTCTATGTTTTTTATCCTCACCTTACAGCACTAGCTAATACTCCTAAACAAATTATTTAATAGAAGTGACAATATTAGGCCCTCTCTCCTTCGCAATCACAAAGGGGAAATATTCAGTATTTTACCATTATCTACAATTTTAGCTGTTTTTTGTTTGTTTTTAAAGAGGTACTTTTTTAGATTGCAGAGGTTCTTTACAACTCCTACTTTGCTGAAAAATTTTATTGTGAATGAAGTGTGAATTTTACCATATGATTTTTGTCAAATCTTTGTGATGAGCGATTGTTTTTTTTTCTCTTTAACTTTGTTAACGTGGAAAATTACATTGATTGAATTTTTGATCATTATGCAATCTTGATTTCTTGAATTCAATTCCAATGGTCATTATATATTTTTCATCCCATGTTTTGCTATATTCTACTTGCCAATATTTTGCCAAGGATTTTTTGAGACTATATTTCTAAGGAAAATTGGTCTATAAGATTCTTGCCTTGTAATGACTTAGGTTTTAATATTAAATATATTCTGGTCTATAAATATTATTAAGAAGTGCCTCTTCTCCTGCAGAGTAGACCCTATTGGCCACATGTTGAAGATTCCCCCAACATGGATGTGCTCAGTTTTATGCAAAAGGAAGTGAGACTTGAGGAAACAATGGGACATAGTAGAAATGAACAATCACAGGTTTTATAATTAGATAATTATAAAAATCATAGTACCAGTATCTACCTGTTCTCTCATCTTGGTTGATGATTCTGAAACACTCTCCAGTAGATTTTCTGCATACATGTATCCTCCTCAGTGTCTGCTTTCTGGGGAACATAATCTGTGACAGGAAACGAGCATAAGTATCTTCACGTATCTTAGAGGTTGTGGAAGAGAAGTCTAGTGGTTTCTGTTGTTTATGTGAAGAAACACAAAGGTTGTGAAGGAACAGGAGTCAGAGACATTTCAAAATCAGCGGGATAATCAATCCAGGAAAAAGACTGAAACTACTGGCAGAGCTGAACCGTTCTCAGTGGTGGAGGTGAAATTGAACACGATTCCAAGGAAGGCCATTCACCATCTTTGTAGAAACAGTTACTTCACCAGAGGCTACCAGGCAAGCAGACAGAGCCATGTGAGTCCTGGAATTCTTCCTCAACACTGACTGACTAGCCATGAAAAGAGACTTCTGTTCCTTATATCCCCTTTCAGAGCCCAAGAGCAAAGAACCCAAGATCTTAGTGGGGGCAAGGGGCATCTCTCCCAGTTCATACCACCTATTTACCAACTTGTTATAAGTGGAGATGACCTGTGCTCTAGTCTCTGAGTAAAGCTCAAGATTGGAAATTTTAATAGAAAAGTCTGAGTTCTAAGTATGAAAACTATACCATTGTAGTAATCGAGAGTAACTGAAATCTTATGGAATTTGTCAAAAATGGTGTGATGAAGGATCCCAGCATGTACTGAAAAGTAGGGGCTCAACCAAGACATTATTGAGGGACAGTGTTAAGGAAATATTTTTATATTTATTTTAAAAAATCACTGGGAAGGGGTTTGTCCTTTGTGTCCTAAGAATGCTTAGTGAAAACTGGCATTTTTTCTTCCATAAACATTTCACTAGCAAAAGCATCCATATGTGGAAATCTGTGTAAGAATTTTTTTATTTACTAATTCAGTCTTTTGTTAGGTATAAAACTATTAAGACTATTCAACTTTTCCATTTATTTTTTTGTTTTCATTAATCTATGTTTTCCTTAGAGATTTTTTTCTTTCACTTAATTATTGCTGTAAGTTACGTGGTATTCTCATTTTATCCTTTCACATATAGTGATATACCAAGTTTAATTCTTAATACTGTCATTTCCTTTCTCCCTTTTTTCTCCTTCACATTTTTATAGAGTTTCTCAATTTTTTTATCTTTTCAAATAACTAACTTTCCACTGTGGTAGTTTTCTCTATGGCTGCTGTTATAGAATCAATCATTTATATTTCTTGTGTAAAAGAATATTTTTACAATGTTCACATATGACTGATGACATTTTACTTAGATCATTACAACCTATGCAAAAATTATAGATTTACTAAAGCAGATATTGCAAATTTTTAATTAAAATTCTATCTTCTGATTAAAAACATAAATAAATAAAATAAAATAAAAATAAAATTCTATCTTCTGTAACAGGTGCTAGCAAACTATAGCCTAAGGACCAAATATAGCTTGCCCCATATTTTTTTAAATAAACTTCCATTAAAACACAGCTTTGTTGGGCAGCCTGGGTGGCTCAGTGGTTTAGCACCACCTTCAGCCCAGGGCCTGATCCTGCAGACCCGGAATCGAGTCCCAGGTTGGGCTCCCTGCATGGAGCCTGCTTCTCCCTCTGCCTGTGTCTCTGCCTCTCTCTGCTTCTCTCTCTCTCTCTCTCTCCCTCTTGAATAAATAAATAAAATCTTTAAAAAAACACAGCCTTGTTTATATGCCATAATCGATTAATCAAATATAACTAATGAAAGAGATGCCAGAAAGCTTCTCTTGGGTTATATATCGTGTCCTTTTCTCTCTACACAATTTATTTTCATTCATGATATTCATATTGTGTCCCTGAACATACTTAAGTCTAATACTTTATTATACCATGATTAGCTATGTGCTAGGGCTAGAGTAATTAATTCACTGTATTTCTTCACATATTTCTTCACATTTTGCTTATATTTGAGTGACAATATTAGGAATCTTTTTTTTTTTTTTTTTGGTGTATGAAGTACCCCAAAGGTATAGAGACCAGAGGAACTGACATTTCCTGAGAAGGTAATTTGAGGCTCTGTGAAGTTGATGTTTGATGAATAGGGTTTCCCAGCTAGATAAGGAAGATGCAGGAGCAAAGGCATGGCATGAAGCAAGAGCAACAGCATGACTGCAAACATGCTAAAGCTCAGCCTACTGTATGCTTCATCTTGCTTCCTACATTGTCACAGACCATTGCATACATAATCCTTTATACCCCACATCATCCAGTTTTACTGGATACAAAATTTTACTACTCTATGTTCACCTGCCCCATCTTCTGTTTAAGAAGTACTGGAACCTTCTTTTTAAAGAAAAAAAAAATGCCTCATTTTATTTTAATCCATTCTGTGATTTAATTTTTTAACTCCTCTTAAAAGGCGGAAGTAAAGCTATTCAGTTACCAAGAAAATTCAAATTCCTTTCCTTGAGTGGACTACCATCCACATGCTTTTGTGCAGCAAATCTCTCATGACCTGGGAACCACTTCCAGGCATTGAAGTACTTCTGGGATCAAAAGACTCCCTGCCTCCAAAACTCCAAATGCTTCTCTCTTCTTCAGAGTACTTCTGGAATGGGTCACAGATCTACTGCTCTGAATCCCCATAGAGATAGTTAATAACTTCTGTCATTTCCAAAAATTTGATCTCAGAAAGCCCAGATTCACTTAGAACTTTAGTTTCTTGAATTCAGGGCAAAAGGTAGCATCAGCCTTGCCTCTTTCCAAAAGTAAGCAGATGCTCCTAGAGATTGACCATCCACCACAGCATAGCTACTCCTCAGCCTGGGTCAGCAATCTTGGTTTCTGAAGCACCCTACTGAATACCACCATGTCAGCCAGGGTAAGATGAAGTCCATGTTGGTGACAGTGATGGACAGCACAGCCATGGTGTGTCTCTCAGACAGCTGCAGCTGCTGCCACAGAACTATTAAGTTCCCAGTTGTTGCTTTATTGTGATTATTTTTTTCTCTTTAGTTCAGTTTCAGAAACTGACATTTTAACTATGCCTCTCATCCAAGCACATTGAATAGAATTATAATTTAAGCTATTTCTTTAAATAAAGCATTGAATAAAAAAAAACCAACAACACTTAAACATCACTTAAGGAGTCAAATCATAAGCTGGTAATTTTAAATACAATTTATGGCTATATTCGAGTTCTCATTTTTGTCCAAGAGAGAAATGGGCATCGTACGTGGCTACATGGTTTGATTGCAAAGATTAACTAATGTTTGTTATCTGTGGTAATTCATACTTTTCACAGCAGTCCTTTCCAAATCGTAATTCCAGAAAAAATTGTTATCTAATAATAAGCATATTAATTGGCATTCTGTTTAATGAATGGATTAATGGGTAGCATTATGTAGCTAAGTAAGGATAAAGGATTCTCATACTTTATCATCTATTTTTGATCATATACACTGCTATTTTGTTTATTACAGCATCTGAAAAGTCCTCAAGACTATTAATTTTGTTCAACTCAACAGTTGCTAAGCTCATGTGATCTTGGAAATCATTTTGACTTTCCAAAGTCCTTTTTGACTTCAAAAAACAAAGTTGGGAAGCTCAACTCTACTACTTTTTACTATCCACATCCCACAGAGTCTGTGGCTTTTAAGAAAAACTTCTATTTTCTCTTACCTATGAAATTTATTTTTCCTGTTTCCACAATTCTTAACTCTTGAAATTTTTCTTTTCATGCACTATTATTTTGTAAAGCACCATCTTGTTACTTATCAAAAGTAGCTTACTTGGAGCCTATAATTTTTTAAATTATATAGAATAAGATACAGTTGCTTTCAATTTTTGTGTTTAACAAATTTTAATGCAATATTTCACTGCTCTCTAGCCAATTGCTGATATATAAATAATTGTATTTGGATGAGGGACATAGCAGTTTTTGGCTTAACTCCACTTTGTGTTGTTGTTGTTTTTGGTAGATAATCTTATTTAGGTAAAAGATATGTAGTAACATTATGTTACTACACTTCTGTTCAGGCATAGTGGAATGTTCAAACTTCAAAAGCAATCTGCCTCTTTAGTAGATGCCAGATATGATTCAGTCCTGTAGCTCTTTAATTGTGTCTACTAGTGTTCACTTATAGTAGTGTTGTGTACTGCTCCTTTTCTTCTCTTTTTGGCTGGGTACAGTGTACTTTATTGATGATATATGACAAGGGAGGGCTCCCCAAGCCCTTCAATGTGTTGAGGGATAATGAGTTGGGGCAAAGACTCTTCAGCAGCTAAGGGTCTCTGTCTTCTTCTTGCTCTCGCTGTGGCTGGTAGTCCAGGGGTTTCTTTCTCCTGGCCATGCAGACAGTAAGGTTCACCACCCAGTTGCTGCAGCCAAATTCATTGTCATAACAATGACATTTCCTAATGAGCTTGACAAAGAGGTCATTGAGGGCAATGCAGCCCCAGCATCAAAGATGGGAGAGTGGGTGTCACTTTGAAGTCACATGATGCAACATGGTCCTCAGTGCAGCCCAGGATGCCTTTCAGAGGGCCCTCAGATACCTGCTTTACCATTTTCTTGATGTCATCTTATTTGGTAGCTTTCTCTGAGTGGTAGGTCAGATCCAAGACTGACACTTTGGGGGCAGAGGGAGAATACTAAAGGCATGACAGTGAGCTTCTCATTCAGCTCAGAGATGACCTTGCTTATAGTCTTGGCAGTGCCAGTAGAAGCAGGGATGATGTTCTGGACTGTCCCAGGGCCATCATGCCACACTTTCTAGAGGGGCTGTCCATGGTCTTCTAGGTGGCAGTGATGGCATGGACAGTCATCATGAGCCTCTCCAAGATGCTCAGTTGTCATGGATGACCTTGGCCAGAAGGACCAAGCAGTTGGTGGTGCAGTAGACATTGCTGACAATCTTGAAGGTATTGTCATACTTTTCATGGTTCACATACATCACAAACATGGGGGAATCAGCAAAAGGGGCAGAGATAATGACTCCCTTGGCCCCACCTTTCAAGTAAGCTCCAGCCTTCTCCATAGTGGTGAAGATTTCAGTGGATTCCACCACATACTCATTTGATATTGGCAGGATCCCACTTCTGGAGGATGGAGATGGGCTTTCCATTAATGACAGGTTTCTTGTTCTCAGCCTTGACTATGCCATGGAATTTGCTGTGGGTGGAATCATACTGGAACATGTAGACCATGTACATGAGGTCAAACAAGTGTCATTGATGGCAAAAATTTCCGCTTGGCCAGAGTTAAAACCAGCCCTGGTGACCAGGCACTGAATATGGCCAAATTCATTTACTTTTACCTTCTCCATTGTGTCTCAGGGATACAGCTAGTACTGTACCAGAAGTTGCAGTTGTCTGTCGAAGGGGGAGAAGCAGACAGCCTGGTCTTTTTCTTCTTATCTCTGTGTTTATTTTCTTTCACTTATCTTTCATAGTTATCAAAATTATGTTCACTAACTTCCACAGATTGCTTTAAACCTCTGTTGATTTTTTTTATCGTGCAAGAGTTTGTTCGCTTGTTATAATTCTACTTATTTATTTATGCTTTTATTGACTATAGTTTTGGAGTCATATCCCTGAAATCACTGTGGAGACCAATGCCATAAAGCTTTTATCCAATGTACGTGTAAAAAAAATTCATTCTTTTGCATGTGGATATCTAGTTTTCCCAACAGCATTTGTTGGAGAGATGATACTTTCCTCATTTTGTATTCTTGGCCTCCTTGTTGAAAATCAGTTGACCTGAGATGCCTGGGTGGCTCAGTGGTTTAGCGCCTGCTTTCAACGCAGGACATGATCCTGGAGAACCAGTATCGAGTCCTACATCTGGCTCCCTGCATGGACCCTGCTTCTGCCTCTGCCTGTCTCTCTGCCTCTCTCTCTCTCTCTGTGTGTGTCTCTCATGAATAAATAATTTTTAAAGTGTTTGTACAATTGCCATTTATTAAAAAGAAAAAAAAGAAAATCAGTTGACCAAATAAATGTGAGTAGATTTCTAGGCTCTCAATTCAGTTCCACTGATCTATATGTCTATATTTATGCTAGCAACATACTGTTTTACTTACTGTAGCTTTGTAATATATTCTGAAATCAAGAAATGTGATGCCTCCAGCTTTGGTCTTATTTCTCAAGATGGTTTTGAGTATTTGAGGTCTTCTGTGGTTCTGTATACATTTTAGGATCGTTTTCACTACTTCTTTCCAAAACACTAGTGGGTTTTGATAATATTGCATTGAATCTGTAGGTTGCTTTGGGTAGTATGGACATTTTAACAATATTAAATCTCCTAATCCACAAACATGGCATGTCTTTCCATTTGTTTGTGTCTTCTATAATTTCTTCCATCAGTGTTTTGTAGTTTTCAGCATACAAGTTTTTCATGTCCTTGGTGAAAACACTTGTAAATCATATACCTGATAAGGGGTTAATATCAGAAATATATAAGAAACTACTATTACTCAATAACAAAAAATTAATTTATTAACCAATTTAAAAATGGACAAAGGAACTGAATAGGCATTTCTCCAAAGAAGGCATACAAATAATCAAAAGGTATATGAAAAGATGCTCAACATCAATAATCAACAGGGAAATGGAAATAAAAACTATAATAAGACATCACCTCATACCTGTTAGGATGACTATTTTTTTTTAAAGCTAAATATAACAAGTGTCGGTGAGAAGGTGGAGAATTGAAAATGTTTCACACTGTTGATAAGAATGAAAAACGGTGTAGTAACTATGAAAAATCATATGAAGTGTTCTCAAAAAATTATACATAATACTACCATATGATCAGCAATCTCACTTCAAAGCATTCATCCAAAAGAACTGAAACTATATCTTAAAGAGATATCTGGATAACCATGTTCATTGCAGCATTATTCACTATAGCCATAATGTGGAAAAACATATTTCCATCAACAGATGAATGCATGAAGAAAATGCGGCATATATACACATATGATGGAATATTATTCAGCCTTTAAAAAGAGGAAATTCTACCATTTGTGACAACCCAGATGAACCTGGAGGACATCATGCTATGTGAAATAAGCCAATCACAGAAAGACAAATACTGTATGATTCCACTTACATGAAGCATATAAAATAGTCAAACTCAAAGTTGCAAAAAATATAATAACAGTTGCCAGGGTCTGCGGGGTGAGTGAAGTGGTCAGTTTTTATTCAATGGTATACAGTTTTAGTTTATGCATAAAATATAAGTTCTAGAGATCTGTTATATAACAGAGTGTCCATAATTAGCAATATGGTATTGTGCACTTCAAAATTTAAGAGAGTAAGTCTCACATTAAGTATTTAAAAAGAAAGATCTTGAGGGGGGGGCACACAGAAAACTTTGGAAGATGTTGGATAGATCTGTTACCTTGATTGCGGTAATGGTAGCATATATATTAACATATGTACAAAACCATAAAATTGTACACATCAAATATATGCAGTTCTTTATAAACTATACTTCAATAAGCTGTTTAAAAATGAGAAAGAGCAAAGATGCCTACGCTCACTTATCTCACTTATATTTGGCCTTACAATGAATCAGGTAAAAGAAATAATAAGCATCAAAATTGTTTTGTTTTGCAACTGATATGATTGCTTACATAGAAAATCCTAGGGAGTCTACAAAACAACTTTGTGTAGTAATACAGCACTTTTGAAATATTAGTAGATACAAAAATCAATTATAATTTTATATACTGGCAATAAAAATTGCAAAATGAAAGTTAAAACAGTTCCAATATAATAGTATCAAACCCCAAAACATTCATAAAATCCTGTACACTAAAAACAACAAAATATTACTGATAAAATTAAAGACTCAAATAAATTGTGAGATATACAAATTTTATGAATCAGAAAATTCAATTTTATTATTATTTCAATCCACCTTAAACTGATTTCTACATTCAGTGCAATCACAATCTCAATGCCAGCAGGCATATTTGCAGAAACTGTCAAACTGATCTTAAAATTTATATGGAAATTCAACGGACTTATAATATTCAAAATCATCCTGAAAAAGAAGAGGATTTACATTACTTAATTTCAAGATCTAATATAATCATGTGGAGTAACCAGAACTTTTCAGATATTCATGGTGAGTACACAATATGGTACAACCACTGTGGGAAAATGTTTCATACTTTTATATAAAACTAACTATTCACCCTTCCTAAAGCACAGAAATTCTACACCAGGATATTTACTCAAAAGAAGTAAAAACTTGTCTACTAGAAGACATGGTTTTAGGAGATTAATCACAATATTGAAAAACTAGAATTGCCCACATGGATATAACTAAGTGAATGGTTAAATAAATTATGATATATTCATGCAATGAAATTTTATTCAGCAATAAAATATAGAATATTATTGATTTATGCAATATAGGATGAATTTCAAAAGTACTATGCTGAGCAAAAAACGCTAGACACTAAAGGCTCCACACTGTATAATCCATTCATATAAATTTCCAGAGCAGATAACACTAATATATGGTAGAAAAAATCAGAATGGTGGTTGTTCCATGATGTTAGGAGTAGAGATTGACAAGAAAGAGGCAAGAGAAGATTTTCTGGGATGTGGTTTATATTGTATATCTTTTTTTAAAAGATAGTATTTATTTATTCATGAGAGGTAGAGACATAGACAGAGGGAAAAGCAGGCTCCTTACAGGGACCCCAATGTGGGACTTGATCCCAGAACCCTGGGATCATGACCAGAGCTGAAGGCAGATGCTCAACCACAGAGCCACCCAGGTGCTTCTGTATTGTACATCTTAAAAGTATTTTTTATAGGGTGCCTGGGTGGCTCAGTCAGTTAAGTGTCTTGATTGTTGATTTCAGCCCAGTTCATAATCTCAGGCTCAAGAGATCAAGCCCTGTATCTGGATCCATGCTGAGCATGGAGTCTGCTTAAGATTCTCTCTCTCTCTGCCCCAACCAAGTTGCACATTTTCTCTCTCTCTCTCTCTCTCTGTCTCTCTCTCTCAAAAAAAAAGTTTTTTTTTATTACATAGGTATATGCACTTGTCAAGTGTCACCAAATTATTTAATATACTAAAATACTTTTATATACTAATTTCATTGTATGTCATTGCAAGTCAATTTTAACTCAAAGGAAAAAAACCTGTGAACAAATATTAAATTCTAGTTAATGGTACTCATGGTGAAGTTATTTAAGAAAATGTGTACTGATACCTGAACCATTTGAAATTCATTAAAAAATAAGATGGTTTGATAGATGAATAAAGGAATAATTAATGGATAGATAAATGATAAAGCAAAATAAAATAATAATGATGATAGTATTTAGGTGGTGGATATATGCTGTATATGGATGTTAACTATAAAACTTTTTTCAACGTTTCTTAATGTTATATGTTTTCATAGTAAAATGTTGCAAAAAGTATAACCTGACTTGAACAATATATTATATGCTTAACATGTTTAAAATAAAACGAGACCTACAGTTAAGTTTAAAATCCTTAGGAAGAAAATACAAGACATATTATCTATAATAATTAGAGATTTTCTAAACAATCCATAAAAGTGGAAATCATAGGAGAAAATATTAATACATTTAATTTTAAAAATGCTTGAGGCACCTGGGTGGCTCAGTCAGTTAAGCAGTTGTCTCTTGATTTCAGCTTTCTGGGTCCTGGAATCGAGCCCCATGGTGGACCACCCA
This sequence comes from Canis lupus baileyi, assembly GCF_048164855.1. NCBI lineage: Eukaryota > Metazoa > Chordata > Mammalia > Carnivora > Canidae > Canis > Canis lupus. Next base: position 26,491,567 of record NC_132846.1, on the reverse strand, counting down.
CTCAGCAGGGAGTCTACTTGAGGATTCTCTCTCTCCATCCCCCTTTGCCCCTTTCCCTGTTTATGTACTCCCTCTCTCTCAAATAAATCTTTAAAAAAATAAAAAAAGATAATTTGCTGAGAAAGTATTATAAAGAACGTAAAGCATCAATCTACAAAGAAGAAAATATTTAACTAATATAATAGATATTCAAAATTCATAAGTTCATAAGTAAATCAAATATCAATATGAAGAAAATACCCCAAAAGAAAAAATAGATAAAATAAGATCAATTATTTAACAGAAGAGGGAATAGAAATAGAAAATAATTCTTTTTTTTTTTTTAAGATTTTATTTATTTACATCAGAGAAAGAGAGAAAGTATAGGAGAGAGCGCACAAGAAGGGGGGAAGGGCACAGGGAGAGGGAGGAGTAGACTCCTTATTGAGCAAGGAGCCCAATGCGGGACTTGATTCCAGGCCCCTGGATCTTGACCTGGGCAAAAGGCAGATACTTAGCCTACTGAGCCATCCAGGCACCCTGGACAGTTCAGTTTTAAAAAGAAGTTGCAGAATACAATACATACTGTCTTGTAACATTATAATAAAGTTCAGTCAAAAAGAATTAACATTTTAAAAGTGAAGAGAAAGATACAAAGGTAGAGGCTAAGGGAGAAGCATATAGGAGGTATCTTCAGGTGTTATTAGTTTTTTACTTCTTAACTGAGTATATATATATATATATATTTTTTTTTTTAAAGATTTTATTTATTTATTCATCACACACACACACACACACACACACACACACACACACACACTCCATGCAGGGAGCCTGATGTGGGACTTGATCTTGGGTCTCCTGGATCAGGCCCTGGGCTGAAGACGGCACTAAACCACTGAGCCACCCGGGCTGCCCCTTAATTGAGTATATTTTGTAATTGAATTTATCCTTATGCTTCATAATGTACTCAGATATCACATTTATTCTTTTGTATGAATCGTATATAACACGAATATGGCACAAACACTCCAGTGCTTATCTACCTTAGTACCTCTTTTTCTAAAATGGGGATGTTGATTATTTGAGACCTTAACTAATTCAGAGGAATACTGATTTCAACAGGAAGTAGATGTCATTAAGTCTGTTATCTAGAAATTCAGGTTTTAGAGTCAAATACACTTGAGTTTGAATATTTAAATTTAGATTTCCTAACTGTGGGACCAGAGCGAATTACTTAAGATATTTGATCCTCATTTTTCTGATTTCTTCACTGACCTCCCAAAGATGTTATTTAAGAGTTAAGTGAATAATTTCATATAAAGCACTGAGCTTTCTGATTGGCACCTAGTAGGTACTCAGTAAGTAAACATTCTATATGACCAGTATTGCAAGCAGTGTAATTATTACCTTTAATGACCACGAGATTGGGACTTTCTACTACTAGTACAAACTAGAAGAGTGACTTACATTGAATGACTTTGAAAGGCTCACAGTTTGTGATATTTTCTAGGTGGGCAAAATGTAAAAGTAAAGCAGTTTAACAAAAATGTTAATTTATTAGCAAAGGTAGCAACATATCCTCAACTGTTATTTAATCAATGTGTGATCATTAGTTCTTCTTGACATTTTCTTTCTTTCTTTCATTTTCTTTCTACTGTTATTAACCTAACTTCTTACAACTAAAGCATTTAAAAGAGCTAGGATAAAATGAAAATTAAGTACTGTAATTAATTTGTGTTTGGTTACCAATTTTTAGAAAATAATATTACATCTTATAAATTGAATGCAATATACATTATTTAACGTCCAGTTAAATACTTAAACAATTTTCATTAAATTGTCCATCAGCATTCTCCGCTTGCATTTTCTTTGTTATTTGAATTTTATACCAACAATATACTTACTTGCAAGATTGTTTTTATGGATCTTTATACTTGAAAATATTCAATATCCTATATTATGCTAATTGCATTATGTAATTAAAAAGTAGACTTACTTTTTGTTCCTACTTCCTTTTTAAAACAAATTTATTAACGTATAAGGCATAGCCTACATATTATACAATTCACCCATTTTAAGTGGAAAAATCAATAGCTTTTTAATAAATTTAAAGACCTAAGCTACCATCATTACAATACAGTTTTAAAACCTATCAACCCAAAATATCCCTTATGACCTTTTGCAATCAGTGCTCATTCCTATCTTCAGTACTGGCAACCATTAATCTACTTTTCTTTATAGGTTTTCTTACAGATTTACTTTTCTTAGACATTTCCAATAAAACAGAATCATATAATATGAAGTCTTTTGTGCCTGGGTTCTTTCACTTAGCATAATGCCTTGAGGCTTATTCTTATAGCAACTATCAGTAGTTTCTTCCTTTCTATTGTTGAAGAATATATCATTATTTGAATATTTTATATTTTATTTTTTTAATTCTCCAGGTGATAGGCATTTGGACTGTTTCCAGTTTGGCACTATTAAAAATAATGCTACTACAAACATTTGCTCACAAGTTTTTGTCAGGATATAAGTTTTATCCTTTAGGGTAGATACCCAGAAGTAGAATTGTCAGGTCATGAGTTAAATTGATAATTATATAAGAAAGAATACACAATTGTGCTGTTTTGCATTACTACCATCAATGTAATAATTATTGAAAGAGTCTAATTAAATTTTTTTTCAATCCAGTTGATTCTCCTCCATCTTTTCAATCTTGTGAATAACAAAAAATAGTAACAATAACATTCCTCCCTTATCCCATTATTTTGTATTACATTTGGAAACCCTGAAGGTTTCCTTTTTACTTCAAATACTAATTTTAGTGGCCTACAGTTTTCTTGGTTTTTTTTTATATAAGTGTTAACCCACTAGGATGTACACTCCATGTAGAACAGGTCACATGTCTGTTTGATCACTATGGTACACTTAGGCCAAAGTCTGGCACAAAGGCACTCAAGAGAGTTATTGAACATACATAAGAAAAACTCATTTGTTTAAGTGTGTTATTCTTCTCTTGTATCATGTCAGTCTTAGAATTTACCTATAGGGTATATTTCCTATGCACTCCTCAGTTAAATGCAAGGTTTAGGTAGTGAGAGATGAACTTAGCTATGGACCACTAAAGGTCAGATTTTACCATCATTTGACAAAATATGTCAAATAGCACAGGTTGTCTCTTCCCTATCAATGTTCATTCTGATTATCACCTTCTTGAAAAGTGCTGGCAAACTATTTTATTCATTTTTATAATAATATGCCTTTGAATGTGTGCTTTTTCATATAATAGTACATTTTCCCTATTTTACTGAGGCATTATATCATGTATTATCTATTTACAGCCAGTTTTAAATATATCCCTCCATTTTTGTGTATCACTAGGTATCTAAAAATTTCCTTGGCTATAGCAATCACTTCATTTAGCAGGAGAAAATAAAAGGAAGCATCATTCTATCCTTTGCTTCATTTTATCCTTTGCTTCATTTTTAGAAAATATTTTATTTATTTATTCATGAGAGACATAGAGACAGAGGCAGAGACATAGGCAGAGAGAGAAGCAGGCCCCATGCAGGGAGCCCAATGTGGGACTCAATCTCAGGACTCCAGGATCACACGGTGGGCTGAAGGCAGATGCGCTGAACCGCTAAGCTACCCAGGTGTCCCATCTAAACTTTACTTCAATAGAAGTTTTATGTACTAAACTTAGAAAAACCTAATTAAGGCATTGATAAATAAAATTTCTACCTGAACAAAGAATTTATTAATAGCATATGAAGATTGCTAGGTTACAGAGTTAGATTTCTGCTTCTTAGGTGATTGTTTTTGCTGTGCCTATACTGCCCCTCGATATAATGGCAGCTTTACTGTAGAAAAATTCAGAGACTTTTTCATGCTTCGGTGCTCGATAAGTATTAGGATATAAAATGGCCCTTTGAAACTTTGAAGCATTACATTTTAAAAGCCATCATGTTGTATAATATATTAAGAGGAATAAAATTATCCATGAAGGGGAAATGTTAAATTAGGGAACAATATCACAGATTATCCATAAATTTGGATATGCTTTACTCAGGATAAAATATATCTCTTTTTTTGTCCACATTCTGCAATATCCAAGACATGATTAAGAGTGGTACATGTATTCTGACCACATTCTGATTTTACCTGAACAACAGTATATTTTGACATCTTTTGTTATACAACAATGGTTATACTTTAGGACTAAATAAACATTTTAAACAATGCCAAAATATCAATAAAGTTTTAAAGCAAAGCCTTTTATTAATTGGCTAAATAAATTGGAGGCAAATGGAAATTTTATATGTACTTATGGTAAACATAGAGTGTGCCACATATACTTTGCACTTAAACATATGCAATAAGCCTAAATCACACTGTGAGCCCACTTAATACATGTTTTGTACTTTTTTGTTTTGTACTTTTTAGAAACGAAGTATATCAGTGGGGATGTGCATGGGGGCTATAATGTATCTACTGTACATTTGTTGCCTTAGAGGATCAGCCATTTTATTTGAGAGGGTAAGGAAGCAACAGAGAGAAGAACCTACTTCAATGTCCATATCTTCAGTCCTGCCCCAGATGATAAGTATTCATCCTGCCCGTGTTTAACTCAGGTGTGAAAAACTAACGTGCTTTAATGAAATATGAGAAGTGATACGTGTCACTTCTTGTTAGAAATTTTAAGAAACATAATCTGATTGACTATTACTCCTTTGCTCTCTTCTTAGAAAACTATATCCTGCGGCCCCAAACTATTTCACCATTCTGGACAATGGGTAGCAGACACACAGTGTGGGAAAGGGACATACTTCTGGTTTTGAAGACCACTGAGATTTTATTTTTCTTATTTGTTAAAAGATTTATGTATTTGAGAAAGAGGAGAGAGAATATGAGCAGGGGGAGGGGCAGAGAGGGAAAGAGAGGAAGAAAGAATCTTAAGTAGACTCCATACTGAGTGTGAAGCCCATGAGCAGCTTGATCTCATGACCTGACCTGAAAATGCTAAACCTACTGAGGCACCCAGGTGCCCCAATGAGAAAACCACTAAGATTTTATAATTCTTACTGCAAAACAACTAGAGACATCCAAACAAATGCAATTAATGTGAAATATATAAATAATCATTATCAGTACTTTATGTTTTATAACTTTTTTAAATGTCAAAAGAAACATGTTTATAGCAATAGATTAAAGCAACATAGATAAGCCTATGTTTTACCCTAAGATAAATGTGATTATTTCTTTTCTTTATCCCCAATTTACTCAAAAGCAAACTCAGAATTCATCTTTCCAAATAGATGATATATAAATACAACTATGTGCATATACACAGGGTATTTATTTACCCAACATTATACCATATTCTTTATGTTGAGCTTTTCCCTATTTCTGTGTTTAAAGGTATATATATGATTTATGAAATATTCACAGGTCTCACCTTTGGGTCTTCCTATCAAGAACATAAGCACATTTCTATGAAATGTGAATTCATATTTATCTGGGCAATCATGTATACATAGATTCATATTTAAATATATTGGAATACATGCAGACTTTCCGATAAAATTGCACATATTTTGCAATCTCCAAAGATCAGAATGTCATCATATATTTAATAAAATGACAGAATAATTTTCTTATAGGGGAGCCCGTGTGGCTCAGTTGGTTGATCGAAACTTTTGGTTTCGGCTCAGGTTAGGATCTCGAGGTCATGAGGTTGAGCCCTGTGTTGGACTCTGCACCCAGCTCAGAGTCTGTTTGTCTCTCTCCCTCTGCTCCTCCTCCTACTTGCCCCCTCCTCTCTTTTTTCCCTAAAATAAATAAATAAAATATTTTAAAGAAAGAATGATTTTCTTTTTTTTAATTTTTATTTATTTATGAGAGAGAGAGAGAGAGAGAGAGAGAGAGAGAGACAAGGCAGAGGGAGAAGCAGGCTCCATGCACTGGGAGCCCAACGTGGGATTGGGTTCCGGGTCTCCAGGATCGCGCCCTGAGCCAAAGGCAGGCACTAAACCACTGCACCACCCAGGGATCCCTTTTTAATTTTTTTTTTTATTTTTATTGAAAGAATGATTTTCTTATCATCTTTGGGTGGCATTTTCTTCTTAAATTATAATTTTATTCCTTCTATAAAATTATGAGTAAGAACTACAGAGAATATGAAGCATGTACTCTTCCCTACCATTGTTTAGCAAAAAGTATACAAAAGTGTTGAAATTTGAAATAAGTTGCATTTCAAAAGAAAAATAAAGGATGGAGTAGAAAGCAAAAGATAATTTTTATACTGACTAAAAATTATACCCTTTTACAGAAAACATTTCAGTTGAAACTGTCACATAGAGAAAAATTCACCAGCAATGCAAAGCAGAGAGATCTAGATTAAAAATAACTTCTATTCATTTATCTTAGAGAAAGTGAGAGTGTTAAAAGAATGGGATGAGTTATTGAGAGCACCAATTAAAAAGCTCAAGTCAAATCCAGAAACTGGATTACAATGGCTTGGCATGGAAGATAAAGGAAAGCCTTTAAAAACAAACAGGAATATAATAATAAAGATGAAATTCTAAAATTACATGAATCAAACACTTTAAAAACATGATATATTAAGCAATATTACAGCTTGTTTGCAATCAGAATGTACAAATGCCCACAATTAATAAAACTATTAAGACTATTTAAAGGCTGATCTTTAAGTCACTCCAGAAACAAACTCACAACTGAAAAGGGAAGGCCTTATTATTTAGAAGATGAATCCAAATGCATATTTACTTAATTCCCATTAACTTTGTTTTGAAGCAAAATCATTTTTTTCATTTTAGCAGTAAAATGATCATTAGAAGGATAGAAACATATTTATTCCTGTATTTGAGGGATGCCATTATTCATTTGTAAAAGCTCAAAAATAATGTCCAAAGGAGAGATAACAACTGAACTGCATGTTTATTTTCCTGTCAGCAAATATTGATATTAATTTTGTGGGATCTTCTAGAATTACTCTAAATGATGACAATTCTGGCTTAGAAATTTCAAATCACAGCAACAGACATATGTAAATTAGTTGATAAACTACCTGCCATATACATATTACATAGACAGTAAATGAGAGGTATTTTTTACAACTACTTAAATTATCAAACACTTTAGAGTCACGCACAGGTATAAATAAGAAAGAACACTGGAAAAGGAAGAGCAAGTAACTCTTTGTGGGGTTTTCAGTTAAACAAGTTTGCTTTCACTACCTCTATAATAAACTCACTAGTTCAAAGCACTGCCCCATCATCACCACCCTAGGTGTCTATCTTTGGCTGAGGAGTAATAGGATTTCAAGAACACTCAAGGAACTAACATTGTAGTTGCAGGCTTCATCCTAAGACGGCCAAGATACCATCACAGCATCATAAAAAAATTGGTGGCTCCAAAAAATGAATATACTTGAGTATGGCAGTACAGAAGACACTGAAGTTGAAGACGATAGTGATTAGGAAGGCTCTAGACATACGTGGGAAACTCAGAGCCTCTGCTGGATCAAAGAAATCAAAGAAGTATCTCAGATGCAGAAGCTTCTAGGATCTAATTAGTACATTCTACAGCAATGGAAAAGATATGTCATCTACTTCATCTTTTCACTGCCAAATCCTCAGTTCCCTTCTATCTATGCTGCTTGATAGAATTCACACAGAACACAAGTCCTTTGGGTCCTCATTGAAGTGCTCCCATTTCCACTTCTTGGCCAGTGGTGTGGCTCTTTTAGAATCATCAGCTTGTCATGACAAATATCTTTCCTCTAAGTCCAATACAAGTTCTGAGATTGAAGATAGATAGTTCTGAGAATTCTAAGATAGACTAGATTCCAAATGGGCTCTGTCTAGAAATAAGCAAAGCTTCTAAAAGAAATTATTGTCTTACCTACAAGATATGAGAAAAGTTTCTCCAATTTGCCAAACATGCTCCATACTTTTTTCTCTGGTGTGCTTCTTCATTCTTGTCTTTGGATAGCCCTTTTCCAAAATAAGCATGATTAAATTCCCAGTTAACCTTCAATATTGTGTTTATCCTGATTTCAACAATGAGTTGCTCTTTTTAAAATTTTGTACTTTCTTTCCTAAGTCTGATATTGCTTCACTCTATCAAGTTTTATTTTGATTATTGTGGATTCTGTGTGCATCGAATCAACTCTGAAATTTTTATGGAAAATCTATCTCATAACTTTACATTTCTTTTCCATATAATTCTTTAGTGCTAGAAAATCACATGGTGACAGAGTAACTATTCAGTAAACATCTCTTTGGGTGGTAGTGGGAGAGGGTGTGGCAACCTTACTTCTAATAAAATAGATGTTTCTGATTAACTTAGTGTACCTTCTGTCTTAGGTAGTTAGCTCTGTAATTCTGTTCCAGGCTTGAATCCTACTCTGGCTACTTTAACTCTGGCCTTTGTCACATGATATGAGCCATCTTCTCAGACTCCAGCCTGACCTTGAGTAACACCTAAACCAGCTGTCTACACGGCTTGTATCTGGCCTGCCTTTGATCGACCCCCAGCTACTTACATGTCATGCCTTACAATATCTCCTTTCTACACCTGTCATCCTCTCTGGCTGTGCCAAGAATTTGCAGCATGATTTTCCCACCAGTTTCCAAAATGTGTGATAAGTTATGACCTGATATATTAATCCACTTTTCTTTTGATTAAATTGCCTCAGCTCATTTAATGTTCTTCATAGTTCACAATTTCTAATTGTGAACAGAATTTCCAATTATTTTTCTTTTTTCCTAAAAGATCTGGTATAGTGACGGCTTTGTGTGATCCAACTTGTCAACTTAAAATTAAGTGAGATCAGAGATCATATGGTGTTCAGCAACTAGAATGCTTCATTTAACATTCTTATATTTTATATTTTCCAAATCATTAATCTGGCTTAAAATTAGGTTCCTGATTCTTCCCACCTGCCTCATACAGCCTTCAGTATCCAATCACACTCTACCAAATATATATAGCAGTTGCTCTGTTAGGGTTTATGGAATTGACTGAATTGATATATTTATCTTTTTGTAGAACTATACACAGTAATGATGAAGAGTTCATGCTCTGCTTATAAACTATGTGGTGTGATCCCTTACCAGCAATTTATTTTTTGTAACTTTATTTTTTTATATGAGTGTAGTTGACTCATAGTGCTACATTAGTTTCTGGTCTACACCATGCAATATAGTGCTTCAACATCACTATATGTTATGCTATTCTCACCACAAGTCTATCTGTCACCATCCAGGACTATTACAATATTATCGACTATTCCCTATACTGTATATTTCATCTCTGTGACTTGTTCATTTCATAACCAGAAGCCTGTATCTCTCACTCCCCTTCACCTATTTGGCCCAACCTGCCAGCCTCCTCTTTCTTCTGGTAACCATCAGTTTGTTCTCTGAACTTGTATAAGCCTGCTTCTGCTTTTTGTTTGTTTATTCATTTGCTTTGTTTTTTTAGATTCCAGAAGTAAATGAAATCATATAGTATTTGCCATCCCACTCTTACTTAAACTCTGTACGCTAGTTTATCAACTGAAAACTGGGCATAAAACTAATAATACCATCTGCCACAAGGAGTTGTTGTATGTATTAGAATGAATTTTTATTCACATTTGCTGGAGAGGGAGGAGGTCAATGTTGTATGTAGAGAGACTAGTTAGTGTAGATTACTATTATCTAGACTAGATAAGTATTGATTGTATGTGTAAAAATTAATGGTAGATGTGAGAAGCAGGTGAACACAGGACATAATTTGAAGGTAGAGCCAACAGGATTTTCTGAGGGAGCAGATGAGGGGATGTGATAAAAAGATAAGGATGAGAATGATACTAAGTTTTTGGCCTGAACATTTGGAGTACAGTGTTTTCATTTATCAAGATAAAGAAGACTGTGACAGTTTAGATAAAAGAGGGAAAAGGGATGTGCTGGCAAATAATAGGACTTTAGTGTTAATATGTTAAGTTTGAGATATATTTTGGCCAATAATCTGGTTACCTAACAGTATGGTAACATCTCCAGGACAACAAAAATTTCAATAAACCCTGAAGAAAGGCATTGTTAAATTCATACTTTCTGTTTAATGTTTATCAATGAGCTTCAGAGAGATGTCCTAAGAAGAATGATGTTCAAGTTCAAATCCAGAGTTTCAATGAAGTCTAGAATATTAACTTTTTGCCTCTTTGACTATAATATCTTGATGTTTAGTAATTTAGTAATTGTGAGAAACATCACATGGCCTTACCCAATTGTTATGAAATATTTTTCTTCAATTCCACATACTTGCGGTTCCTATCAAATTGATCTCATGTTTATTACAACCAATATATAATTTTCATGATTTACATTTTCCATTTAAATCCGTGTTTATGAAGTATATTAGCCTGTGGTTCTCTTTTTTAATGGAGTCTATTTGGTTTTTGTATCAGGGTAATGCTGGCCTCAGAATGAATTTGGAAGTTTCCTTCTTTTTCTATTTTTTGGAATAATTTGAAATGAATAGGTATTAATTCCTCTTTAAATGTTTGGTAGAAGTTGCCTGTTTAGGCATCTGGGCCAGGACTTCTGTTTTTTGGCAGTTTTTTGGTTACTGGTTCAATTTCTTTGCTGGTTATCAGTCTGCTCAAGTTTTCTATTTCTTCCTTTTTCAGTTTTGGTAGTTTATATGTGTCTGGAATTTATCCATTTCTTCCAGGTTGTCCACTTCGTTGGCATATAGTTTTTCATAATATTCTCTTATAATTGTTTGTATTTCTGCGGGGTTGGTTATTTTTCATCTTTCATTTGTGATTTTTTTTTAATTTGAGTCTTTCTCTTTTCATTTTGATAAGTCTCAGGCTAGAGTTTTATAAATTTTATTATTTTTAACAAAGAACCAGCTCCTGGTTTCATTGATATTCTGTTGGGTTTTTAGATTATTTATTTCTGCTCTAATCTTTAGTATTTCCTTTCTTTTCCTGACAGTAGGCTTTGTTTGTTGTTCTTTTTCTAGCTGCTCTAGGTAAGGATAGGTTCTTTATTTGAGATTTTATTTGCCTTTATTGCTATGTATTTCCCTCTTAGGACTATTTTTGCTGCATCTGAAAGGTTTTGGGCCATTGTGTTTTTATTTTCATGTATTTTTTTTTTTTAATTTCTTCTTGGATCTTCTGGCTGACTCACTCATTGTTTAGTAGCATGTTGTTTAGCCTCTAGTACTCGTGGTCTTTCCGAATTTTTTCTTATAATTGACTTCTGTTTTCATAGCATTGTGGTCAGAAAAGGTGCATGGTATGATTCCAGTCTTTTTGTACTTGTTGAGGGCTGATTTGTGACCTAGTATGTGATCTATTCTGGAGAATGTCCCATGTGCACTTGAAAAGGTGTATTCTGTTGTTGTTTTAGGATAGGATGTTCTGAATATATCTCTTAAATCCATCTGGCCCAGTGAGTCATTTAAGGACATTGTTTCTTTGTTGATCTTCTGTTTACATGATCTATCCATTGCTGTAAGTGGGGTGTAAAAGCCCACTAAAATTATTGTATTATTTTCAATTAATTCTTAGTAGTTGTTTTATATATTTGGGTTCTCTTATTTTGGGTGCATATTTAAAATTGTTATACCTTCTTGTTCGACTGTCCCCATTATTGTGAGATAGAGCCCTTTTTTGTCTCTTGTTACAATCTCTGTTTTAAAGTCTAGTTTGTCAAGTATTGCTACTCCAGCTTTCTTTTGAAAGTACTACTCACTTTCAATCTGTAGGTGTCTTTAGGTCTAAAAGGAGTCAATTGTAGCATATAAATGGGTCCTCTTTTTTAATCCATTCTGACACCCCATGTCTTTTGAACATTAGTCCATTTACATTCAAAGTAATTATTGATAGAAATGTATTTAGTGCCTTTTTATTACTTGTTTTATCTTTGTTTCTGGAGATTTCTCTTTTCCTTTCTTGGCTTTGACACTTTTGGTATCTCTTTTGCAAAGTATTCGCTATATTTCTTGCAGGGATGGTTTAGTGGTCATGAACTCCTTCAGTTTTTGTTTGTGTAGTAAACTCTTGATGTCTCCTATTCTAAATGATAGCTTTGCTGGATAGAGTACTCTTAGCTGGAGAAGAATAGCACTTTGAATATATCATGCTACTCTCTTCTGGTTTGCCTTGGGTCCTACTTTAATATCTTATCATGTTAATATTAATTTCCAGTTTTTAATAGGCATTTGATCCCTTTAAGTAATCTTTTTTTCCTCTCATATATTTTCTGTTTAATTCTTAAAAAGGGAAAACAAAATTTTGTATTGCTTCCTGATCAAGTTAATTCTATATAGCCAATAAACTGTGTGTTTAGTTTTAAATTAATTTAAAATAAGTAGAACATAATGCATTTTCCATGCACTAAAAACATGAGTAATAAAAATCATAAAAGGACAATTTTTTTTGTATTGGAAGAAAATTTTTGGTAAGGGTTTTGCTACTTGTGATGGATTTTTTTAAAATTGAATTATCTTCTGAGGAAGTAAAATTCATATTATATAGATAGAAGTGATGGGAAGATCTTATCCTTATTTAGGTTTCATAGGCCCTAAATCTAAGTGGTAGAAAAGAACTTAAGAAAGAGAAAATGCTAATGAAGTCATAATTTTAGTAATGAGAAATCCTCAGTATCAAGTTTATAGTGACAATTTCCATCAAAATATTTATTTTGTGTTGCCTCTGACTCAATTTAAGAGCTCACTCTCCTAGATATCAACAAACATATGTACAATTCTGCAGCCTACGTCAGACACCTCAGGCAAAGTAAAGCAGAGATATTGGGGCAAATCCACTGAAGAACAATTTAAATGATTAAACAGACTGATGTGTACTCAGGTAGAAAACTTTAAAAAAATTTTAAAAAGAGTCTGGCCTGGCCAAAAATGAGAAGAAAACAGAATCATTGAACTCTAGAACTAGAAGAACTTCCTAGCTTTCTTATCCAGTTCCACCACTTGAGAGACAAGGAGATAGTCTCACCAGAGTTATGTAATCTGCCCAAAGCCAATTAGTCAGTGAAGAGTACAAGTAGATACTTAAAAATTAGGTTAATATCCATAAATAGGCATCTTGTGCAATAAACTATGTTAAGATACAGAACTAAAACTAAGAAGGAGGAGGCAGGCTTGTGGAAAAAGTCTTTCAAAAATATATTAAAGCATTAAATATTAGCTGAGTAATAGACCCAAATTTCTAAAGAATAAGCATTTTTAAATTATAAAGCTTAAACCACAAAATTGAGGGTCAGAAAAGAGGCCCATAGTAATAGATTTAACGATTCACACACAGACTCTCTCTCTCTCTCTCTCTCTCTATATATATATATATATATATATATATATATATATATCTCAAACAAACTCCTAGTGAGAACACAGACTATTTTAAAATAAAGGCATGCCTATTATTATGTAGGGTATAAAGAAATCTACCTTGATAATGTACACTTAGAAAAATTACAATGGTGATTAACTCCATTTCTACCCATCTCAGTCTTTATTTTGAAGTAGGGATGGACTACCCACCTCCCCTACCTATTTCTTCCCAGAAGAATTTAAGAATCTTACATACTTTTTTTAATCTCTATGTTCACAATTAATTGTGTAGTATATAGTATTGAGTACAGTTTAATAAATATTTTGTAATGGGAAATATGAGTCTAATGTTCAAGATAGACAGTATGACTTTTATTCACATTTGCAGGAAATTAAGGATTGTGTCAACACAGACCTGTAACTCCAGAGATGGAGGTGTATATCTTGGTCAGAGCTAGGACACAGAGATGGAAAATAGACCCAGCATATATAGCAATTTTCTGAAGAAAAGTTTAAAAAGTTGCAGAAAAGAATGTATCACTGGGGTGCTTGGGTGATTCAGGTGGTTAAGCATCTGGCTCGTGATTTTGGCTCAGGTCACAATCTCCGGGTCCTGTGAAAATTGTGCCCCAAGTCAGGCTCTCCACTGGTCATGGAGCCTGCTTGATTCTCTCAATCTCTTTTTCTCTCTCTTTCTTTCTCTCTCTCTCTCCTGTCTCCCACCCCTGTCCTCTCTCTCTCTCTGTCTCCCACTCTAAAAAAATAAATAAATAAAAATAATGTATCACTATTTCTAGAAGCTGCATCTGAATAACTGAGATACATTTTGTTACTTTATTAAAAGCAAATGATGAATATTGGCTATAAAGGGATATATTAGTTATAACCCTATGATCACTTTAAAATCTGACAGTGGCATTAGTAATAGAAAGGCAGGATTTTTATTTGCTCCCATTTTTTTACATATAGAGTTATAAGTAGACAGTGTAAGTTTGGCTCTAACCATATATGAAAAGATGGTAGCCAGGGATGTCTCTACACAAATATATGTATATATCAAATGTGTGACATATAACACATTCAGTTTTTATTTTAAATATCTTGCATCCTTCTCCTATTTTTCTCCTTCCAAATTATACATTGCTGTAGGAATGTATTATTTCTATTCAAAATATATATATTAAACAGCATAGGGGCAAACAATTTCCAAAATTTCATAAGATCAATGAGGTGATGCCAGATTTTAAGCTTTTGAAAATTAAGTGCAGATCTTTTTAGCATATTTCTATTTCCAATATCAATATGGATACAATGTTCAATCATTTCATGTTCAACTCTCAAAACTTTTCAATACAAACTCCTTATAAAGCTTTCATTTGGTAAAAATTTGAAAGTTAGACATGGTATATTATATATTACCTAATTATATTTTAATATACTACTTGGGCCTGATTTGAAAACATGCAGTATAGATGACTAGGTGTGATTTGAGATAGATTTTAAAAATGTAAGTTGTTCCTATGGTAGCTATTTTCTTCATTCTTGTCTTTGATAAACTTAAAATATTAAGTAGACCAATATGGAGGCAACTTATTAATGTGGAATTTAATAACTGAAAAACAGGAATTTAATAACTGAGTGAACTTTCTTGTTTGTTTTTTTTAATTACTTCTTAAGCAATTATAGTTAGTAAAAATGAATTCATTTGAATGAATTTATATAAATGAATTTATTTTTTCAAGAATCATTCTTGGCTGCTAGAAACATCGGGGTGCAGGTGTCCCGGCGTTTCATTGTCCAACGAAAGATGAATGGATAAAGAAGATGTGGTTTATGTATACAATGGAATATTACTCAGCTATTAGAAATGACAAATACCCACCATTTGCTTCAACGTGGATGGAACTGGAGGGTATTATGCTGAGTGAAGTAAGTCAGTCGGAGAAGGACAAACATTATATGTTCTCATTCATTTGGGGAATATAAATAATAGTGAAAGGGATAATAAGGGAAGGGAGAAGAAATGGGTGGGAAATATCAGAAAGGGAGACAGAACGTAAAGACTGCTAACTCTGGGAAACGAACTAGGGGTGGTAGAAGGGGAGGAGGGCGGGGGGTGGGAGTGAATGGGTGACGGGCACTGGGTGTTATTCTGTATGTTAGTAAATTGAACACCAATAAAAAAAAATAATAAAAATAAATAAATAAATAAATAAAATAGCAGGGGAGAGTGAAAAAAAAAAAGAATCATTCTTGGATAAAATATATCTCTTCTTACGTTATTCATCACACATAAGAATTGTAATTTAAATTTGTAAATCAGCTTTCCATTATTAGTTTTGTCTGGTCAGGTTTTGACTATCATATGAAATAGATGAAAAATACTTTATCTCTCTCTCTACTTCTATATGTCTGTGTATACATATGAACATGTATACTCACATAGATAGATTATAGATAGATAGGCCTCTCTAATTATGTGCACTTAAGTAAATTTCTTTGTTCTTGTGGTGGTTTATCTGAAGAACTATTTGCAAATGTTCTAATGAATCCTTTCTTTGCATATTCAATACTGATTTCTGCTCTAAGATGCTCTGCTGTCTCTCTAAGCCATGAAGTTTACCTCTGTATCTGTGCTGACATATTTTTCAGACTTACTTCGGTTGGACCTAATTTAGTTCTGTCTCTGTAGCATTGTGATCCTTTCTTGAGGTTTGGACTTTCTGAGATATTGACTAAAATCTAGAATAGCTACCAAACTTCAGCCTGGGTCAGAACTGTAGTGTTACCCCAACACTGTGACCTTGCAAAACTCCATTTCATTCTTAGCTTTCTAGCAGCTGTTCTTACCCTATACATGTAGAGCTTAGGAATTTTCCAAGGATCCAAAGAATATTTTGATGCAACTTTTGCATTATTTTGTAATGTTCCTTTCTAATGCCTGTCCCCCAAATTCCAGTTGCCTTAGTAGTTCTGAATTCTCATCTCTGTTTCCATTGTCCAGAAAAATTGTCATTGTCTCTTTGGGCCTTATTTTCCTACACTGATATGTTTGAAAAATGTCGGGGATCCCTGGGTGGTTCAGCGGTTTAGCACCTGCCTTCAGCCCAGGGCATGATCCTGGAGTCCCGGGACCGAGTCCCACTTCGGGCTCCCTGCATGGAGCCTGCTTCTCCCTCTGCCTGTGTCTCTGCCTCTCTCTCTCTCTCTCTCTCTTTTTCTCTGTGTGTGTGTGTGTGTGTCTCATGAATGAATAAATAAAAATCTTTTTTAAAAAATGTCCTAAGTGGGAAACCCAGGATGAATCTAAGGTCCATGCTCCAAAACAATTGTTTTATATATTTCATTCAGGTCTTATTGATACTTAACATAGGAAACTATGTATAATATCAGCAATTCGATCATGGCCATAACTTCCAGTAGCAAATAGAATAGTAATTCTTTTACATATTATTTTAGAAGGCATATTTTTAAATGATACATTATTAATTTAAAAAGGACCTAATTAGGTGCTTTTTTCTGATACCTTATATTACTTGTGATTCTCAACTTTATTGATACATTAGAATCACCTTATCTTAGTCTATTCAAAATGCTACATTATGACATCATAGACTGGTTAGCCTATGAACAACAGAAACTTATTTCTTACAGTTTTGAAGTTTCCAAGATCAAGACACTAGCAACTTCAGTGTCTAATGAGGACCTGCTTCTTGATTCACAGTTGGCTGTCTTTTCTTAGGGTCCCTTTTATAAGGTTAGGAGTCTCATTTATAAGGGCTCTACCCTCATGATCTAAATAAGCACCTCCAAATGTGCCCACCTTCAAATACGGTCACACTAGGAATTGAGTTTCAACATATGAATTTGTGTGGGGCAAGGATGGGAGGTGGGTAGAGGTACAAATCATTCTCTCTATAATATACCTGATTAGTTTATTTAAAAAACTGGATGCTTCTATAACACCTTAGACTAATTAAAATCTATTTATGGAATAGGATTTAAACACAATTATTTTTCAAATCTCTACAGATATTTTTAATGTTTATCCAGTATTGAAAACCACTTTTATAAATGAAGTGTGTGGATTAGCTTAGCAAATTCACAAAATAACCTCTGAAATACTACCGTAGAATTTCTGTGAGGAAGGAAAAAAAAGGGCCTGTAAGTGTAAATAAGAGTACTGATGAAAATCAAACAAATACATCGTTTGAGCAGGTTCCCATTTTCAAAAACATTCTAACAGGGCAGCCCAGGTGGTTCAGCGATTTAGCGCTGCCTTTGGCCCACGGCATGATCCTGGAAACCCAGGATCAAGTCCCACGTTCGGCTCCCTGCATGGAGCCTGCTTCTCCCTCTGCCTGTGTCTCTGCCTCTCTCTCTCTTTGTGTCTCTCATGAGTGGGTGGATAAAATCTTAAAAAAAAAATTCTAACAAAGAACTTTTGTACTGAAGGAGCAACATAAGAGCATGCTTCAACAGTTGCCATTTTCTGAAGAGACATGAAAAAAAGAGTAGTGACGCAGGAGTGGTAAAACAGCAGTTTTGAAAAGGAGGCAAGGTGTAAAGGGAGATAGATGTAGAAGTATCAAACAAAATCTGGGTTTGGGGTTAAGTCTGAGTGCAAGGTGGACACATATGCATGAAATAATATGCTTCCTTATTGGTGGTGATTTTACAAAAATTAAAAGAGTAATATCTTATGTGATACTAAGTCTAATAACATATCATCAATATAGATAGACTTCTTAAACTTCCTCCTGATTTATAGCTGAATTTAAACCATCTGTATAAGCAGCATCCTAAAAAGGGTATCCTTTTTTTTTTTTTTTTTTTTTTTAACAATGACAATAAGATCCTTATTACACTGCTGGAGTAATTCCAATAGTTAATAGTTAAACTATTCTATGACTATTATCTAAAATATCCCAAATAAATACATAAGAAACTTTTCTTCTATATATAATTTATTGCAGTCTTTGCTAGAGTAAATGGTTTACAAGAGCATATGTTGATATATAGTCAATGGAAAGTAATCGTGTTCAATTTTGATTCAACACATCTTCTAGCTGACTCAGTAATTCAAATGCAAAATTCTCAACTCAGGAAAGGCTTGGGCATTCACTACACACCCTGAAGGACTTTATGTCTAGACCATCGAATAAAAAATATGGATTACAGGAATCTATGCCCAGTCACTTGTTCTGCTTTAAGAGAAAAAATTTGAATAATCTTTCTATAACAAATAATACTAATATGCATATGGCAAATTATTAAGAAAATATTTCTGAAACCAATTTACTCAAGAAATTAAAATGAGAAATGAGAAACTGTTAAAAAAAAAGGCTAAAGCAATTAAGAAAAATACTGAGAAAAATATAAAGTTTCTTTGAGTTTTTGTGAACATTTTTAACATTTATTGAGGACTCTTGCCCAAATCTGTCCATATCCTAATGGTTACACACTTTCTAACTCGACTACTCCTTCCAGTACATTAGAGGGGGGGATAATTTCATAATCTCCAAATCCACAACAATAAAACAATGTTGGAAACTGCCATAGAACACAAGTGAAAAAAAATATTTTCTAAGAACCACAGGACTATAAATTTAGGAAAGTCACAAAAAAATTCTAAATGAATCAAACTTATCAAATTATATACATTAAATGTATAGCACTTTTTAAAAAAAATCTTACTCATAACTCTTTTAAGTGGTTTTATTTATTTTTTTTAGATTTTATTTATTTATTTTTTTCCTAGAGACAGAGAGAGAGAGAGAGAGAGAGAGGCAGAGACACAGGTAGAGGGAGAAGCAGGCTCCACGCAGGGAGCCTGACGTGGGACTCGATTCCAGGTCTCCAGGATCACGACCCCCGCCAAAGGCGGCGCTAAACCGCTGGGCCACAGGGGGCTGCCCCATTTGAGTGGTTTTAAAAAAGAATTATGCCAAAAAAAATCATGATTTTTGGCTTAATCCTGAGTTAAGAATATTAAGAATTTTCCCACAATGCATATGCCCTCCTAGATACAATAGATGATTTTATATACAATTTAAAATCCAATACATTATGAATTTATGATTCAGAAGTACCTTTAAATATTTTTAAGCAGTAGAAACACACATGATAGTTACAAGTAAAAATAATACCGGCAAAGTGTTCTATATTATTATCCCAGAGACACATCATAGAGGTCTCAGGTTATTAAGAAAACATCAAAAATGTTTTGTATATTAAGGGTATGTTTTTGGGAGTGGGAAAGAATAATAGCTTTCCCTTTGGTTTAAAATACTCAACAGCCTGAAGTCATGAACCTAAGAAGGTGTAGTAGTCTCTGGAGGAATTAGAATTGCAGAGAAATCCAGCATGGAAGCACACCTGTACTTTCCACTCCACCCCCATCCCCCACCCCAAACCCTATGCCAGGCGAGGCTCAGGTTCCCACTTTAAAAGAAATTAAGGTCACTTTTATTTCAGAAGGGTAAAGGTTTGGTAGTACGAATGACTTTTTCTTCTTATTAAGTAGAATGAATGGTAATTTTTGAAATGCTCTTCCAATTTTAAACCTAAGAGCCCCTGCATCTCAACCCATGAAGCCACAGTCCCCAGTGGAGGCTGGAGGGTAACATTTGCAATGCACTAGCCTGTATCCCTGTAAGCAGGAAGCATGGAGGGTGTGAGCAGCCTACAGTCCAGCCATCAGTGTCACCACGGAGTTGATTGTAGTTCTCTTTGTACCATTGATTATAATCACAGCTGTGTCCCTTTCCCTCCAATTGAAAGCTCGTTGAAGGCTTTTCATTAAGACCTTATTCCTGCGAATACATTTGGGGCACAGCTTATTGTCCTCCAGCTGTGGGGGTGGAAAGTTACAAGCGGGGAGCAAGAAGATGGTGCATACTCTCCCCCGCTTTTCAGGCACCCAGGCTTGTCCTGCATGAAATTGCAGGTGAACCCAGCCTTCTGTGTCTGTAGGCATACTTCTCCCATGGACCACACACCACTTGACACCGTGGGCCTTCTGTGGCTATGCCACTGTCTCCATCTTCCCAGCCCTGGCTGCAATTCTGGATCAGGAGGCAAACACGGCATCTGGGGCCAAAGTTGTTACAATAGTATTGACCCCCTCCAGGAGAGCATCAGACCCTCAGGGGGGGTAGCCACTTCAGAAGGGTAGGTTCCATCAGAAGGTATCTTTGTTCCAGCACTTTCCAGAGACATTTCCCCCTTGTCCATCATCAATCTTCTTTGTGTTTGTGTGAGAATCTTGGCGTCCTCTGCGGTGACAGGAATGTTCTTCTGATCTGGGTAAGCATATTCGCAGATTCGCTTATATACTCTAATTTCTGGCCTTTGGTGCTCAGCTTGAGTTCTTGGCACCAGGCCCGCAGGATGTCTCAGTGAAGCAAGTTGGGTGGTGGCAGTTTCGAATGTAATGGAGGAACTGGGATTTTCTTCTGAATACTTACTCTTGTACTCTTGCCTTGTGCTGTCTTTTCCAAACAGGAAGCTTTACCTTCTTTCATAGATCGTTTCCATTTGGTCCCACTTGCTGAGGTTCCTGGTAACTTTGGTTCACCAGAAACCTGCTGTTTCTCTTTGGTTTCTTCTGATACAGGTTAGGATTGGCCAGCCAGATAGTCTTTTCCCCATTTCGTGGAGTTCTTTTTGCCTTTGCATCCTCCATATCCAAGGTTGACAAAAAGTCTCAGTTTCTTTGAGTTTTAAGACTTCTTTGCAAATCATGCTGAAATATGATATGAAAAAAACTACATATCTTCACTGACCTTGATGTGTCTAGATTGACATTTTCGATTTTCACTTATTTTTCAGATTAAATAAGCCTTACCAATCAGAATCAGCTAAGTATATTTTACATATGTCAAGATATATTTTAAAGAAAGGACTAACTATGTACTTTACACTTTTTATGACTTGGTAATAAAAGCCCAAATCCTTGCTATTTACTTACTAATCCTCAATTCTGTAACCAAATTAAATGCAGATCTTTATCATTTAGGCCACTCAAAATATATTCTTGGCAACATTAGCTGTAATTCTGCTACTGCTATAGTACAGAGATTAAAAGTTAGAAATGCTTCTCCTCAAGATTCTTACCCTCTGACATGAGGAACAGAGATTAGCTAATCAATTATAGTAGGAAAATAAATGCTATAATGCAAGTATTCACAACAGGCTCTGGGAATAAATAACAGAGAAAAAAACATGAAGATCAAGGAAGTTTAGAGGCTCTGAAATATATTGCTGGAGTTAAAGGATTCATAAACAATAGGCAAGAAGTATTTGAGGACAAAAAGAACAGTATATAATCAAATTATGTAGGCATGAGATAGTATGCACCATTCATTGAATTGTAAATTGTACATTAGGGTTTTAGTGGCCCTTCATGAGTGAAAAACATTAGTTGGAGAGGTATACAAGGCTCAAGTCTTAAATAGGTGCATACTATATTAAGGACTTTTATATGTACACTATATATAATGGAGAGTTTTTGAAAAATTTTGAATAGATACATTAAAATTATGAAATTTGTATTTAGACATATTTATTGCAAACAATTTTGGTTTCAACTCTGATACATAAACACCTTGAATGTTTTCCCTGCCATCCTTCAAACAAACAAAATGGACAAACTATAAATTAATGATTTTCATGTACTTATCAGAGATTTGAGGTTGCAGTACAAAGTGCAGCTTAAAAACTAGAGAGAAAGAGGGCATTTGAGTGATTCAGTGGTTGAGGATCTGCCTTTGACTCAGGGTATAATCCCTAAATCCTGGTATAGAGTCCTGCATCAGGCTCCCCCCAGGGAGCCTGCTTCTCCCTCTGCCTATGTCTCTGCCTCTCTCTCTGTCTCTCTCATAAATAAATAAATAAAATCTTAAAAAAAAAAAAAAAACTGGAGAAAGAGCCATTGTCCAAAAATTTAGATGGTGATTTTGATAATTTCTGGAGGCTTAATTTGTGTTAGAATAAACAAGGGACTTCTTAGTGATAAAGCCCTACTCTTCAAAAGAAAAGTTTTACCAGAGCTGCATTCTCCTATGTGGGAGAGAAATTCCTCAACCCCAGCTATTTCTGGGCTTCCTGTCTCACCTAAGAGGGTGAGATACTTGAGATACTTGAGAAGTCACAGCCCTGGGACAAATGACCATTAAGAGACTATAATTTAAACAGAAGAATACAGTATGCTCCCCCACTACCAACACACATTACCACATCAACAGGAATCCAGGATAGTAATTGGTTTATAGATGAAAGAGCTGTGAGATTGAGACTCCATTTAATTTTAAGTGTTAGTGATCTATGTATACCAACTAAAGGTATATATCATTAGTGTAGATAAAGAGCAATTATACTTTATCAACAAGAAACTCACTTTATGTATAAAGACACAGAGAAGTTAAAAGTAAAGGGATAGAATAAATACATAGAACAAACTGATGGTTGCCAGAGGTAAGAATGGGGGATTCGACAAAATGGGTGAAGAAGAATGGGAGGTGCAGTTATGGAATAAATAATTCATGAGAATAAAAGACACAGCATAAGAAATATACTCAATGGCCTTGTAATAGAACTGTGTGGTGACGGATGGGAGCTATAGCATAGCATAGCTTAATCTGTAGACTTGATCAGTAGGTTGTACACCTGAAACTAATGTATCATTGTGTGTCAACTAGACTTTAATTAAAAAAAAAAAATGGATCCCTGGGTGGCGCAGCGGTTTGGCGCCTGTCTTTGGCCCAGGGCACGATCCTGGAGACCCGGGATCGAATCCCACGTCGGGCTCCCGGTGCATGGAGCCTGCTTCTCCATCTGCCTGTCTCTGCCTCTCTCTCTCTCTCTCTGTGACTATCATAAATAAATAAAAATAAAAATAAAAAACTAACAACAAAGTAAAAAGATAGAGAATGTGATACCTTTCATATGCTAACACTACAGAAGAGGGTGGGTGTATTTATATTAATTTCAGACTATACAGACTTTAGAATAAGGAAACTTATCACGAATTAAGAGGAGCATTACATCATGATAAAGGGGTCAATTCTCCAAGGATACATAACAATCCTTAGCATGCATTCACTTAAAACAGTAAGGATATGTAAGGATAAAAGGAATAGAATTAAAACCAGAAAATAGCCAGATCTATAATTATAGTTAGAAACTTCAAAACTCATCTTTAGGTAACTGATATAGGTTAAGCAGGCAGAAAATTGATGATATAGTTGACTTAGCCAGTACTATAACTCAATCTGATTGACATATATAGAATATTTCATGAAATAACAGCAGAATGCACAGTTTTCCTGTGGTTCATATTGATTCTTTAAATGTGGTCCCAACTCCTTTCAATCTCAGCTCAATGTGAGGAGAGTCTCCTGTTAGATATACCCAGACACACATTTGCTGGGCCATGGGTTTTCATTCTTGTCCTTACCTGGAGAAGCCATAAAAACCAAAGTTAAAATTACCTTTATTAGCAAAATTTTTAGGTCAATAGTCATTTCCTGCTTACCTTAACTTTCTGGGTTCCTGCAATCACTTCAGATTTGTCTTGGCATTTCCTTATTATCTTGTCAGTTATCCAATATTTTTTAACATTCTTATAATACTTTAACCAACACTTTAAGTTATTTTCACAGGAAGATTGGCCCAATGTGCAGAAAGCAATGGAATTAAAAAGAGGAAACAAAAATGAAAATCAATGAAATAAAAAACTGGTTCGTTAAAAAATCAATAAAACTGACAAATCTTTAGCCAAGCTAACACAGGAGGAAAAAAAAAAAAAGAGGATACAAATTAACAATAACAAGAATGAAACTGTGGTCATCACTATTGATCCCATGGACATTAATGGGATAGTGCAAGAATACTATGAATAAACTGTATCCTACAAATTTGAAAACTTAGATGGAATGGAACAATTCCTTAAAATATGTATCTCTGTGGAAAAAATATAGATGATATATAAGAGTTTTGAGACTAAACTAGGAGAAAAAAAATGTGGATATTTTTGCTCAATCTAGGTGAGAGATAAGATCTGATAAGGCATTTGCTGAAGGATAAGTAGAAATTAAGCAAAAGAAAGGATTGAGGAAGTTTTGAAGAAGGAATCATTTATTCCAATGACTTTATACTTCAGCAGTTCTCATTTGCTCACTCCCTTGATTATACCCATTGACTCCAAAATCTCAATTTTAAGCAAATGTCTCTGACTACCAACTCCTATTTTCCCAGCTAATTTTCTCATAAATTGACTTTTACAATTTTTTGATTTCCTAATCTAGACTTAAATCTCTAGCTAGGAAGAAACTTTTAGTAACATTTGTTCCAGGGTTTGATACCCATTTTGTCATTCATACAGTCAATATGTTTTTTCTTAATGTCCATTTAAAATTATTGCTGGCATCCATGAGCAATTCCATTTCTACCAAGGGGCATCTGTGCACTGCTTTCATTGTTCTAATTCTACATGCAAGTGAGAATATACTACAAACCTTCATTGTGTTATATATCTTAGCCTAATATAAATACACTAATCCCTCATATTTTTGAAAGATTAGTAAACAAGTGGCATATTGAAAATTATTTGTCTCATGTATTTCATTGCTTATTTTTTTATAAGCAAAAAATTAAGAGAAGCTGATCAGTAGTCATAACAATTCATTCGAGTAAGTTTTATCTCTGGTTATTAAAATAAATAAAAATAGAGGATACAAAGGAAGACTTTCTTTCATAAATTATTTTCAACTCCAAACCAGGTATTAGCATTTTTTAAAAAGATGCCTTTATGATAAATTAAAAATATATAATTCAATACTAATTTCAAGTTAATATTCAAATCCCTTGGAGGTAATTAATTTCAGAAATAAATAAGTAGGAAATACTATTATATTGTCACATAAAAAATATTATTTGAAAAAAGTACTGAGATGAAGTGGCCCACTAAATTGTAATTCAGTACTAACTATTTGATTTGTACCAATATTTTCCTTACACATCCCTCATGGCATCCCACTCTATCCTCAACATAAAAGGATTAGAATAGAAATGTTTTTTTTTATACTATACCTCCTATTTTGTAGTCTTAGATTATGATCTCTGCATAAGTGGAAAATTATCTATTAAAAACATGATGAGAACAGATAAAATGAATTTAAGAAGGATATTGAACAATTGACCTCCCTTTCATGAATGTTTTGAGAACTCTTTTTTTTGTTTATTTTTGTTTTGTTTTGTTTTGTTTTGTTTTGAGAACTCTTAAAAAAAAAATAAGCTCTGATTTTTATACTAGTTGTATTTCTGAGGGTTCCCTCCAGGTGATTTAGTGCACAAATAAAAGTATCCAAAGGGTTTTTCCCACTTTCCCAATTTTATGCTAATAGAAAAAATAAAATTAATACATTAAAATGGTAAATAGACCTTCAAATCTTTTAAAGCAACATGCTTTTGTAAAATAGGAATCTAACTTTCTCTGTCATACATCTTGGCTGGATTTGGGGGCATATACCTTTATTCATGCAATAATATTTTAATATTAATATTTTACTAGACAAAGTAATATAATTATCTTGTTTTATGTGTATACTTTAATATTAAACATTTAGGGAAAATTCTGTTAGGTTTTTATATTTCTTAATTGATAAACTTCAACTCTTTATATCAAGAATAGATTTGTTGAAGTCTAATTCAGAATTTTTTTTTACTGTGTTTATCATATTTCACTTCAAGCAGCTTTATATACAAATTTGTGAATCTACCGATACTTTCATCCACTACAGTAATCCTTTGGCAATTCAAGATTTAATGTGTATAATCTGATTCATTCTGAAGAAATATGACTTGCTCCTACATAGCAATCTTACAATTTACAATTCAAATACTATTCTAATATTCTAGTATTGGTTAATATAATCAAATAGACGACATTTGTGTCATCATGGTATTCACAAATGTGGGTATTATCATTTTGTGCTGTATCTCTCTCAAATGTCAAAATGTACTATTTATCCAAATGCCTGCTGGGTGGTTTGCTGTCACCTTAAAATGAAAAAATGCACTTGTCTCATTCCAAATCTGTTATCTTTTATGATCTTGTTTATTGTTAATAGCAACATAAATTTCCTAAATTGCAGTTTTATTCATTCTTCTCCCTCACACTGTATTAAATCAGTCACTAAGTCCTATAGAAGCCTGCTTCAAAGTATCATAACAATTGCCTCTTCCTGAGATTTCCTGTGACTTGATTTTCTTATCCCAAGTCTTACTTGTATTGTTAACTAAAAATCTCTTCCTAGATGTACTGTTTCTCCAACCACAGTGGAATTTACTGTATCCTGAACTATATTCAAAACTGACCATAAAATGAAAAAGGGGCCATGTGCCAGGGAAAGTGATAGAGTCTAGAAGTTGAAAAAGACACACATCTGGTTTCTCTTAGAACCTCCAAAAGAGAACACAGCCCTTCCAACACCTTGAATTTTGCCCCATGAGACCTCTGTCAGATTCCTTACCTATAGAATTGTGTGATAACAAATTTGTATTGTCAAGGTATCCGATTTCATAAAATGTTATTTAAAGATGTTAAGGGTATGACACACAAATCTCCTCAATCAAACCAGAAAACATCTCAGAAACTTAAAAAGCATTGTCCTTCAGTTATCTTAGCAAAAGGCAAAAAATGTTGATTAACTTATCTAGGAAAGATTTGTTAAGGAGCTTCTGGTCTAATTAGTGAACACTATGACATACACAGGAGATCCAAAAGACTTGAGAATTTTATACCAGCAGAGACATTGCCAGCTTGGATCGAAAGAGAAAGATAAATCTCAGATCCTGAAAATTTTACAGACAGCAAACGGGCTGATAAAAATACTCAGCGGCAAACGTGCTTCCTTTTAGGAAAAAGGAATGATAACTTTTTTGCAATTGTAGAACTGAAACCCCATTTCCTGCCTGTCATTTGAGGTCCAATTCCAGCTTGCAGAAGCCACCTGTGTTCCTTAGCTATGGCCTCTTTTCAACTTCAAAGCCAACAATTTATGGGTGAGTCGTTTTCACCTGTAGAACGTCTCCCTTTCCTTCTTTTGTCTTCTCTCTCTCACTCAGGAAAATTTCTTCACTTTTGAAACTTGTGTTACTAGATGAGGCTCACTTGGATAATCTAGGATAATCTCCCATCTCAGGATTTATATCCTTAATCACATCTACAAAGTTCATTTTCTCCATGTAAGGTATCATATTCACAGGTTCCAAAAATTAGGGTGTAGGCATCTTTGGAGGGGCATTATTATTCCTACATAGTCTACTCTTGGGTCCCCAAACATTCGTGTCTAACCTAAATGCAAAATATAGCCACCCTATTCCCAGGTGTCTAAAAAATCTCAATCCATTAGAAGATAAACTCAAAGTCCAAAATCACATCCAAATATCTAACACGAAAGTACCAGTTCTCGTTATCTAAATCTTATAGATGAGATATTGGTGAGACTATGGGTGTAATCCACATTGGTGCACAAAACCTTTCCATTTGTAAACATGTGAAACTTAAAAACAAGTTCTGTGTTCCCTGAATACAATGATGGGGCAGGCCTACTATAACATTTGCAGATATTCCGGTTCTAACGGGGAGAATATTAGAAGGAAAAAGGAGTCATTACTCCTAAGCAATTTTGAAATCCTGACAGGCAAACACCATTAGTTTTCAAGGCTTAAGAATCATACTGTTTGTTTCCTTGTTCTGCCCTTTCAGCTAATAGCTCTGCTCTACTTTCGGAGCTTTGTCCTCAGAGTTATCATTGTTCTGCCAACAATCTGAATGAGCGAGGAAACAGGATGCCTTAGAATCTGTAGGGAAAAAAAATGTAGCCTTCTCAGCACCTTGGTTTTAACCTTTTATCAAACTTCTGATCTAATACATTTTTGTTGTTTTAAGGCACAAAGTTAGTAGCAAAATGGTACCTTAGCAATAGAAAAACTATTACACTGACAATATCAGATAATTCCAATACAACCTTGTACAATTTTTTAATTTCTATTTCAGTAGCACACCATTAAGATTCTTCATAACTTTCCAGGATGATAGATATTGTATGTTGTGTTCAATTTGTAATGATGCATAACAGGTTACTACAAATTTAGTGGTTTAAAAAATAACCATTTTTGGTCATTTCTGTAGAACAGAAGTTTGAGAGAGATGGGATTGGCTTCCCTATTAAGGATTTTCGGGGCTGAAGTCAGATGTTGGCTGGATATTGACAACTGGAGGCTTGATTAAAGAATAATCTGTTTCCAGGCTTGTTCAGATTGTTAGCAGAATTCAGTTCCTTGCAGTTTATAAGTCTGAGGTCCTTATCTTTTTGCAGAATATCAGCCAGTTGTTGCTCTCTGATGCTAGAATTCACCCATCCTTCACTAACATAGGGCCTTCTCCATGTTCAAATCCAGAAATGGAGTTCTTTTTCATTGAGTCTCTCTCACTTAGTCTCTTCCACTAGAAAGAGCCCTACTACTTTTTAAGGTCTCAACTGATTAGTGTAGGCCCACTGAGGAAATCGCTCTAGTTTTAAGTCACTTAAATTGGGAACTTATTTTTATCTCAAATTCCTTCATAGAAACAGCTAGATTAATGTGTTTCTGAATGACTGAAACAAGATATATGTACTACAGGGGACAGGAATCTTGGGATTATTTTAGAATTCTGTGTATCCTCAGAAAAATCTAGAAAGGTAAATTTTCAAAAATGTTTTAGTTTCTCTCATAGTAATTGCTCTTCTGTTTAAGTTTCAGATTTCCAGAGATGAGCCTATAACAGGGGTTCTTTATGTTTGTTGCAAGGGTCTCAAGTATCATCCATATAAAATTATGTAAAATTTTCATATTTATGATAAAAGTGAATATCCATTCACTATATTGCACATAAAATTTTGAGTATATGCTGACAAGTTATAAGTTCTAAATGTCATTTGCACTTAACAAATGAGAAACACTTAGGCTCTGCCGATTTAAATGGCAGAAGAATCAGGCAAAAATAGCTCTGTGATGGATATAAGTGATAGATATAGATGCACAATTATTGGTCTCTAAAATCTCATTTCTCCTGAAGACGAGTGACTCTGAACAATTTAATAAAAATTTAGGTTGATAACGTTTTGTTCTTGCTCTGCCCTCCATGCAGATAAAGGTGTGTAACCACAAGAATAAACAACCAGAGAGTCCGTGTGTTTGTCAGAGGCTCTTTGGTCTTCTAACAGATATTGCAGGCAGCAATAATGATGTCAGCATTTTGACCTGGCACAGGAGACAATTTTCATCCACATGTGTTAGCCTGACAGAACCTGGCTATCTGGAAGAAGATTTTCCTCATGAAAGCAGTTTTAAAATGGCTCCACATAATATGCAGACCCTGAAAAAAATTCCTCTGGGCTAAATAGTGTTTTAATCTGTTGACAGCATTTTAATTTTCTCTTTCTGAAGAACCTCTAAAGGAGGCCCTGTGGAGAGAGAAAGCAGGTCAAGAGGAAATTAAAAGTGAAGATCTTGCTTTCTCACAACTAGGATAAATCTGTTAATTAAGCCAACCCAGTAAAATGTAGGCAATTTTTAATTTACAAACTGCTGAAAGCTTGCTATCAAATAAATTGATTAGCAGTACTCATAATCAAAAGCTCTGGATTAGTAGTTAATTTGTGGAATCAATTAATAGGAGCATTTATCAAATAGTATTGCCTCCAGAGAATAACAAATTCATGCCCTGTGTTCCTGGAGATAAGAAACCCTGGACTCTGGGATGTGCAATGATTCCTGAGGATACAACTCTTATGTGAGTTTGTTCTTTCCTTGATTTCTTTTTTAAAGAAATGTGTTTTTGAATATACACATTTAAATTTTTCTTTTTATAAGCATAATAATGGATGATGTGCAAAGTTATTTATAGCTAGAATATTTTTCATATTAATTTAAAAGTATTCTGTTGGACTGTTTGTCCTGGATATTTATAACTAGTTCATTGATGGCTGGATAAATATTCTTCCAAATTAATAAAATTATAAGTGGCTCAAACCTCAATTATCTGCGGTTAATTTGCAAATGAAATAGATTCTTCGAATTTAGGATTTGGGTTTTCCCAAGGCTTATTTTTTCTGAACATAAAAGTTTTATCCAAATAGTTAAACTATGTAATGTACTATCCTAGTTTTTAGGACTTTCAAAATAAATATTGGGTATGTTAATGAAGGGCTGCTTTTTGATATATTTATTAAAGGAATTTCCTTAAGGCAAACTATTTCATATTTCATTCCATCTAGTACATATACTTAAAAAGATTTTTTGAAGATATTTTGTAAATCAGTAATTTCCTTAAATCAGATTATCATGCCAACTAAGTCCACATTGTGACAATTGATTATACATTAAGAGAGAAGATAGAGCCCTATTACCAGATCTATTAGGAAAATATATTTAAATTAATAATTAATCTTTATTTTTAAAGTTTCAGAATTAATTTGTTTAATTTATACTCTTTTCTAAAATGAAAATATATCACATCAGTATATTTTTCATTATTAAGTTTTTTTCTACAAAGATAGAAGCAGTGCATGGTAGAAGGATCGGTTATACATTATTATTCTTGGGCTAACATTTTAAAAACATTTTTTAGTGTATTATGAAGCAACTTAAGCAATATATTTCTGTCTAAAGCCAACTTTCATTACAAATATAATTTCATAGTATCATGTCGGAAAGTTCTCATCACAATTCTAGTTTTTTTTATTGTGTACATAAATATCCAGCAGGATTGCAAAAGTGTGATTGTTTGATAAGAAAGAAGTCTTCCAAAAACTTGACTCTTTAGTCATATTAGAAACTGGCAGAGGGACAGGAAAGTATCTTTCCAAATGAGGCACTTTGAGACTGAAAAACAAAGTAATCCCCCTGCATACCATTTAGGCAGACTTTTATTCAGGGTAATTTACTGATGGGATTGAGCAGAAAACAAGCCAAGTGCTACACAGCTATTCTCCACCCAATCTCAACCTTAATTCATAGCTTTATAGAGTGAGGGGCTTTGTGGTGAGGTCTAAGGCTAGTTATCTAAGGTGGCTCCATCTGTGCACCAGAGGATCTCTGCTGGTTATCTAAAGTGGAACCTTCTGTGTGCCACTGTAGGAAAGATCAGAATAATCCTTTCTGCATTTTGTCAGGGTTGACATTAGCCTCCATGAGGCCTTGAACACTAGCCCCAAGGGAGGTTGTTGCATAGGCATGAACAAAATGGAGAGGCAAAGATGGAATCAGTGTTGTCAGGAGTCCTACAAGTCATCAAGTCATCAGGTCATTCTGCCTAAACAATCTTTGGTTTCATATTCAAACATGATGATGGTTCAAAATGACCAATAAGAAAGTTGGAACAGTAGGACTCGATTACCCAGGGTCAGGATCTGCTAATTTTTAGAGAAAGTTATATTAACAGAGACCTCTCTATTCTATTTCCACATGTTATATAGATCATATGAACTTTCTTAATTTAAATGAAAATATTTATTAAAAATTGAGTATTGATTTTTACTCCCAACTAAGCTAGAGACACAGGGACTGACTTTACTCTCCTACCTGAAACAAATGAACAAACCTGCAAAATATATAAAAGAGTATAGTTTTTTTTAAGATTTATTTATTTATTTATTCATGATAGAGAGAGAGAGAGAGGCAGAGACACAGGCAGAGGGAGAAGCAGGCTCCATGCCAGGAGCCCAACGCAGTACTCTATTCCAGGACTCCAGGATCGCGCCCTGGGCCAAAGGCAGGCGCCAAACCACTGAGCCACCCAGGGATCCCCAAGAGTATAGTTTTTAAGCCTATGCACATCAGGGAATTAAAGATAGTGATACTTAAGAGACAGGAAGCATGAAGTGAACCCTATGATTACACTAGTTTACTGCCTAAAGAAAATTTCCAACTGGGACAAAGACAGGGGAACCTAAGAAGAGATATGAGTTGACCAGCTAATGCTGAGTGTGCCGAGAACCCAAAAAGGCTAGAGTTCAGGGGATCCCTGGGTGGCTGGTTTGGCCCAGGCGCGATCCTGGAGTCCTGGATCGAGTCCCCTGTCAGGGTCCCGGCATGGAGCCTGCTTCTCCCTCTGCCTGTGTCTCTGCCTCTCTCTCACTCTCTATGTCTATCATGAATAAAAAAGAAAGAAAGAAAGAAAGAAAATAAAAGAAAGAAAGAAAAAGGCTAGAGTTCACAGCGTAGAGTAATAAAGACTAAGCTGCACAGATAGAATCTGCAGAGGGGCCTCCTAGAGACTTTAGCTGAGTACTAATACATATATGGATTTGAAGAAACTACCACCCAAGGAAAGAACCACTTATAATCATTTAAAAGAAAAGGCTGCAGAGCTTACATGGAGCCAGAAATAATACCACTTCACACAAGTCAAATTGGAAAGGCTTACAAAGCATTGGGTAGAGTATTCAGAAGGGTTGTGCCTTAGTAATAAGGAAAATTAGTACTCAACTACATGCTGTTCTTATTTCACCTCACAATACTTAAAAACAAGACCGGAAAGGGCCAAACCATTTTCAAGTAAATTAACTTGCATGCTAGAATAAAGTTTAGGTGTATTTATTAGAGTAAAAATAATCTACCATCAATAAGTTTTCTATTGCCCAGAATTTAATTAAAAATTACCAAGAACGCACTTAGTGCTTATTACATCAAGTGCCCTCCCTAATGACCTCCACCCAATTACCCCATACCTCCACCTACTTTCCCTCCAACAATCCTGTTCATTCCTTACAGTTAAGAGTCTCTTATGGTTGCTTCCCTCTCTGTTTTTGTTGTATTTTATTTTTCCTTCTCTTCCTCTATTTTAATCTGTTTGGATTCTTAAATTCCACATAAGAGTAAAATCATATGGTATTTTTCTCAAACTGACTTATTTCACTTAGCGTAATACACTCTAATTCCATCCACATCATTGCAAACAGCAAGATTTCATTCTGGTTGATGGCCAAGTAGTACTCCATTGTATCTATATATCACGTGTTTTTTATCCATTCATGCATTGATGGACATCAGGACTCTTTCCATATTTTGGCTATTTCAGACGTTGCTAATAAACATTGGGGGGCATGTGCCCCTTCAAATCAGTAATTTTGTAATTTGGGTAAATACCTGGTAGTGAGATTGCTCAATCGTAGCATAGTTCTATTTTTACATTTTGAGGAATCTTCATTCTGTTTTCCAGAATGGCTGCTCCGGTTTGCATTCTTGCTAAGAGTGTAACAGGATATTATATGCAATTAATGAGTCACTGAATTCTACCCCTTAAAATAATAATATAGTATCTGTTAACTCTGAATTTAAGTAAAATAAAAATAGAAAATGAAAAGGAAACCATTTTTAGTGTTCTACAATAATATGCTTTAGGTAGGTAACTATCACTATCTCTACTATTTTCTTCACTTACATTTGTTAATTTTGCATTTAAAAACATAATGTGGCATAATAGAAAAAGCATGGGAAAATACTTCCAAAATACTTGTTCAAATCTCAAAAATACATGTCACATGGGATCCCTGGGTGGCGCAGCGGTTTGGCGCCTGCCTTTGGCCCAGGGTGCGATCCTGGAGACCTGGGATCGAATCCCACATCAGGCTCCCGGTGCATGGAGCCTGCTTCTCCCTCTGCTTGTGTCTCTGCCTCTCTCTCTCTCTCTCTGTGACTATCATAAATAAATAAAAAAAAAAATTAAAAAAAATTAAATAAATAAATTAAGTCTTACTATAAAAAAAATACATGTCACAATGTTTATGATCTTTATGAAAGGTTGAATAACTTGTGTATCAGTCTCTGCAATTGCAAAATTCGAGCTAAGTATTTGCCCCTTTAATTTGTTAAGATGACAAGACACTGCACCTGTTACATATTATGCACAATATAGATTATTTTATTATCATCAAAAAATTATTTGGAACTCTAATTATCAAGAAAATGCAAACCATAGTGAGGAGAAGAACCAATCAATTGGAATAGATTCAGGAGTTACACAAATGATGAGATTAGTAGGCAAAGACACATGAATAATTATTATAAATGCATGTTATATGTTTAAGAAGCTAGTGGAAAAATGTTAAAACTAAAGAGAAAAACAGAAGATATTTTTTAAAAGGACCCAAATCCAACTTCCAGTGATAAAAACTGAAAGAAAAAAAATTTTTAGATGTACCAACAGCAAGTAAAATATTGTAGAAAAAACAAAAAGTTTAATGAATCTAAACACATATGAATAGGCACTCCCAAGACAAAATATAGAGAAAAAATGTAGCTCTATTCTAAGTAAATAGAGCATCAGTGAGCTGTGTGACAATATCAAGTAGTCTAATGTATATGTAATAGGACTCCCTTAAAAGGGGGCAAGGAAAAAAAAGTGCGATGATAAAAAATATGTGAAAAACCTATGGCAAATGTTTTTCCTCAAATTTTGTTAAAAACTATAAAGCCACAAATAAAGAAGCTCAACAAACCCCAAGTACAAGCAACATGAAGGGAACTACATAAGGTACATCACAAGCAAAATGCCTAAAATCAGAGAAAAAGATGTTATGTTAATAGAAGTTGAAGAAAAAATTATATTACATTCAGAGAACATAGATATGGGTGACAACAGTGTTTTGTGAGGAAAATAAAAAGGTAAATAAAAGATATTGGAGCAACATCTTTAAAAAACAGATAAATCTCTCAATAATTTTATTAAATGAGGAAATACTTTTCAAAATAAAGATAAAATAAATACTTCTTACACATAGAAATGCTGAAGAAATTTAACACTAGCAGACCTGTATTATTATTTTTAATGTTTATCAAAGAGCTTTAGGCTGCAAAAAAATGATATTATGTTGATGGTATGAACAGTGATTATCAGATTAGATGAAAAAGCAAAACCCAAATATATGCTGCATGTTACAATGCTCCATTAAATAGAAACAAATAGGTTAATTTAAAATCAGAAGTTGTGAAGCGACTGAGATGTTACTATATTTGCAACGCTATATGCCAAGTAGATGAAAGATGATTGATGATAGATGATGATAGATAGATGATAGATAGATGATGGATAGATAATAGATGATACTGACAGAAACTGCAGTTATCTGAGTCAGAGAACAGAGATTTACCAAGTTGATCCCCCATGCCTAGTACTGTGAAGGTGACATGATGAGACCCAGAGGAATAATCTTACCTGTATAGTGAACTTAACTATAGGAAATAATAGATAATTCAAATATGAATCTGGTATAGAAGGGCAACTGTTCACACCTGCCCCTCCTTATAAAACAAAAGAAGCCTTTCTCCATAATATAAACAAAATCTGGAACAGAAAGGGAAGGCTCCAGGGTTCTTAACCTTTGTAATTTAAATAAATTTCTCTAAGCAGAAGTTAAGACAATCATCTTTTAAGTTTCCAATACAGAGTTTTATACCTTTTTGAAATATAAGCACAGGGGGAGATATGTCCCAATATCCCTATGGTAGTTATCTTCAAAATTTGTCCCTTAACCCAAGAACCTGGAAGGTAAACTTTTACCCATAGGGGAGACATGGGGAGGGTGTATGTGTGTGTTTTTGTGCATGACTGTGTGTTTTAGGGGTGGGTGAGTTTCTTTGTTTTTTTTTTTTGTTTTTTTTTTTAATTTATTTTTTTATTGGTGTTCAATTTACTAACATACAGAATAACACCCAGTGCCCGTCACCCATTCACTCCCACCCCCCCCGCCCTCCTCCCCTTCTACCACCCCTAGTTCGTTTCCCAGAGTTAGCAGTCTTTACGTTCTGTCTCCCTTTCTGATATTTCCCACACATTTCTTCTCCCTTCCCTTATTTTCCCTTTCACTATTATTTATATTCCCCAAATGAATGAGAACATATAATGTTTGTCCTTCTCTGACTGACTTACTTCACTCAGCATAATACCCTCCAGTTCCATCCACGTTGAAGCAAATGGTGGGTATTTGTCATTTCTAATAGCTGAGTAATATTCCATTGTATACATAAACCACATCTTCTTTATCCATTCATCTTTCGTTGGACACCGAGGCTCCTTCCACAGTTTGGCTATCGTGGCCATTGCTGCTAGAAACATCGGGGTGCAGGTGTCCCGGCGTTTCATTGCATTTGTATCTTTGGGGTAAATCCCCAACAGTGCAATTGCTGGGTCGTAGGGCAGGTATATTTTTAACTGTTTGAGGAACCTCCACACAGTTTTCCAGAGTGGCTGCACCAGTTCACATTCCCACCAACAGTGTAAGAGGGTTCCCTTTTCTCCGCATCCTCTCCAACATTTGTTGTTTCCTGCCTTGTTAATTTTCCCCATTCTCACTGGTGTGAGGTGGTATCTCATTGTAGTTTTCATTTGTATTTCCCTGATGGCAAGTGATGCGGAGCATTTTCTCATGTGCGTGTTGGCCATGTCTATGTCTTCCTCTGTGAGATTTCTGTTCATGTCTTTTGCCCATTTCATGATTGGATTGTTTGTTTCTTTGGTGTTGAGTTTAATAAGTTCTTTATAGATCTTGGAAACTAGCCCTTTATCTGATATGTCATTTGCAAATATCTTCTCCCATTCTGTAGGTTGTCTTTGAGTTTTGTTGACTGTATCCTTTGCTGTGCAAAAGCTTCTTATCTTGATGAAGTCCCAATAGTTCATTTTTGCTTTTGTTTCTTTTGCCTTCGTGGATGTATCTTGCAAGAAGTTACTATGGCCAAGTTCAAAAAGGGTGTTGCCTGTGTTCTTCTCTAGGATTTTGATGGAATCTTGTCTCACATTTAGATCTTTCATCCATTTTGAGTTTATCTTTGTGTATGGTGAAAGAGAGTGGTCTAGTTTCATTCTTCTGCATGTGGATGTCCAATTTTCCCAGCACCATTTATTGAAGAGACTGTCTTTCTTCCAATGGATAGTCTTTCCTCCTTTATCGAATATTAGTTGCCCATAAAGTTCAGTCAGGGTCCACTTCTGGGTTCTCTATTCTGTTCCACTGATCTATGTGTCTGTTTTTGTGCCAGTACCACACTGTCTTGATGACCACAGCTTTGTAGTACAACCTGAAATCTGGCATTGTGATGCCCCCAGATATGGTTTTCTTTTTTAAAATTCCCCTGGCTATTCGGGGTCTTTTCTGATTCCACACAAATCTTAAAATAATTTGTTCTAACTCTCTGAAGAAAGTCCATGGTATTTTGATAGG
The DNA here is from genome assembly GCF_048164855.1 of Canis lupus baileyi. Classification (NCBI taxonomy): domain Eukaryota; kingdom Metazoa; phylum Chordata; class Mammalia; order Carnivora; family Canidae; genus Canis; species Canis lupus. Next base: position 26,453,939 of record NC_132846.1, on the reverse strand, counting down.
GATTGCATTAAACGTGTATATTGCCCTGGGTAACATTGACATTTTCACAATATTAATTCTGCAAATCCATGAGCATGGAATATTTTTCCATCTCTTTGTGTCTTCCTCAATTTCTTTCAGAAGTGTTCTATAGTTTTGAGGGTATAGATCCTTTACATCTTTGGTTAGGTTTATTCCTAGGTATCTTATGCTTTTGGGTGCAATTGTAAATGGGATTGACTCCTTAATTTCTCTTTCTTCAGTCTCATTGTTAGTGTATAGAAATGCCACTGACTTCTGGGCATTGATTTTGTATCCTGCCACGCTACCGAATTGCTGTATGAGTTCTAGCAATCTTGGGGTGGAGACTTTTGGGTTTTCTATGTACAGTATCATGTCATCGGCGAAGAGGGAGAGTTTGACTTCTTCTTTGCCAATTTGAATGCCTTTAATGTCTTTTTGTTGTCTGATTGCTGAGGCTAGGACTTCCAGTACTATGTTGAATAGCAGTGGTGAGAGTGGACATCCCTGTCTTGTTCCTGATCTTAGGGGAAAGGCTCCCAGTGCTTCCCCATTGAGAATGATATTTGCTGTGGGCTTTTCGTAGATGGCTTTTAAGATGTCGAGGAATGTTCCCTCTATCCCTACACTCTGAAGAGTTTTGATCAGGAATGGATGCTGTATTTTGTCAAATGCTTTCTCTGCATCCAATGAGAGGATCATATGGTTCTTGGTTTTTCTCTTGCTGATATGATGAATCACATTGATTGTTTTACGGGTGTTGAACCAGCCTTGTGTCCCAGGGATAAATCCTACTTGGTCATGGTGAATAATTTTCTTAATGTATTGTTGGATCCTATTGGCCAGTATCTTGTTGAGAATTTTTGCATCCATGTTCATCAGGGATATTGGTCTGTAATTCTCCTTTTTGGCGGGGTCTTTGTCTGGCTTTGGAATTAAGGTGATGCTGGCTTCATAGAACGAATTTGGAAGTACTCCATCTCTTTCTATCTTTCCAAACAGCTTTAGGAGAATAGGTATGATTTCTTCTTTAAACGTTTGATAAAATTCTCCTGGGAAGCCATCTGGCCCTGGACTCTTGTGTCTTGGGAGGTTTTTGATGACTGCTTCAATTTCCTCCCTGGTTATTGGCCTGTTCAGGTTTTCTATTTCTTCCTGTTCCAGTTTTGGTAGTTTGTGGCTTTCCAGGAATGCGTCCATTTCTTCTAGATTGCCTAATTTATTGGCGTATAGCTGTTCATAATATGTTTTTAAAATCGTTTGTATTTCCTTGGTGTTGGTAGTGATCTCTCCTTTCTCATTCATGATTTTATTAATTTGAGTCTTCTCTCTCTTCTTTTTAATAAGGCTGGCTAATGGTTTATCTATCTTATTAATTCTTTCAAAGAACCAACTCCTGGTTCTGTTGATCTGTTCCACAGTTCTTCTGGTCTCGATTTCGTTGAGTTCTGCTCGAATCTTTATTAACTCCCTTCTTCTCTTGGGTGTAGGATCTATTTGCTGTTTTTTCTCTAGCTCTTTTATGTGTAAGGTTAGCTTTTGTATTTGAGTTCTTTCCAGTTTTTGAATGGATGCTTGTATTGCGATGTATTTCCCCCTTAGGACTGCTTTTGCTGCATCCCAAAGATTTTGAACGGTTGTATCTTCATTCTCATTAGTTTCCATGAATCTTTTTAATTCTTCCTTAATTTCCTGGTTGACCCTTTTATCTTTTAGCAGGATGGTCCTTAACCTCCACGTGTTTGAGGTCCTTCCAAACTTCTTGTTGTGATTTAGTTCTAATTTCAAGGCATTATGGTCCGAGAATATGCAGGGGACAATCCCAATCTTTTGGTATCGGTTCAGACCCGATTTGTGTCCCAATATGTGGTCTATTCTGGAGAAAGTTCCATGTGCGCTTGAGAAGAATGTGTATTCAGTTGAGTTTGGATGTAAAGTTCTGTAGATATCTGTGAAATCCATCTGGTCCAGTGTATCATTTAAAGCTCTCGTTTCTTTGGAGATGTTTTGCTTAGAAGACCTATCGAGTATAGAAAGAGCTAGATTGAAGTCACCAAGTATAAGTGTATTATTATCTAAGTATTTCTTCACTTTGGTTAATAATTGATTTATATATTTGGCAGCTCCCACATTCGGAGCATATATATTGAGGATTGTTAAGTCCTCTTGTTGAATAGATCCTTTAAGTATGATATAGTGTCCCTCTTCATCTCTCACTACAGTCTTTGGGGTAAATTTTAGTTTATCTGATATAAGGATGGCTACCCCTGCTTTCTTTTGAGGACCATTCGAATGGTAAATGGTTCTCCAACCTTTTATTTTCAGGCTGTAGGTGTCCTTCTGTCTAAAATGAGTCTCTTGTAGACAGCAAATAGATGGGTCCTGCTTTTTTATCCAGTCTGAAACCCTGCGCCTTTTGATGGGGTCATTAAGCCCGTTCACATTCAGAGTTACTATTGAGAGATATGAGTTTAGTGTCATCATGATATCTATTCAGTCTTTGTTTTTGTGGACTGTTCCACTGAACTTCTTCTTAAAGGGGAATTTTAAGAGTCCCCCTTAAAATTTCTTGCAGAGCTGGTTTGGAGGTCACATATTCTTCAGTTGCTGCCTGTCTTGGAAGCTCTTTATCTCTCCTTCCATTTTGAATGAGAGCCTTGCTGGATAAAGTATTCTTGGTTGCATGTTCTTCTCATTTAGGACCCTGAATATATCCTGCCAGCCCTTTCTGGCCTGCCAGGTCTCTGTGGAGAGGTCTGCTGTTACCCTAATACTCCTCCCCATAAAAGTCAGGGATTTCTTGTCTCTTGCTGCTTTAAGGATCTTCTCTTTATCTTTGGAATTTGCAAGCTTCACAATTAAATGTCGAGGTGTTGAACGGTTTTTATTGATTTTAGGGGGGGATCTCTCTATTTCCTGGATCTGAATGCCTGTTTCCCTTCCCAGATTAGGAAAGTTTTCAGCTAGAATTTGTTCAAATACATATTCTGGCCCTCTGTCCCTTTCGGCGCCCTCGGGAACCCCAATTAAACGTAGGTTTTTCTTCCTCAGGCTGTCGTTTATTTCCCTTAATCTATCTTCATGGTCTTTTAATTGTTTGTCTCTTTTTTCCTCAGTTTCCCTCTTTGCTATCAACTTGTCTTCTAGGTCACTCACTCGTTCTTCCACCTCGTTAACCCTCGTCGTTAGGACTTCTAGTTTGGATTGCATCTCATTCAATTGATTTTTAATTTCTGCCTGATTAGCTCTAAATTCTGCAGTCATGAAGTCTCTTGAGTCCTTTATACTTTTTTCTAGAGCCACCAGTAGCTGTATAATAGTGCTTCTGAATTGGCTTTCTGACATTGAATTGTAATCCAGATTTTGTAACTCTGTGGGAGAGAGGACTGTTTCTGATTCTTTCTTTTGAGGTGAGGTTTTCCTTCTAGTCATTTTGCTCAGTGCAGAGTGGCCAAAAGCAAGTTGTATTGGGAAAAAGAGAAAAAGAGAGGAGAGAAAGAAGGAAAGAAAAGAGAAAGAGAAAAAAAGGGAAAAAAAAACGAAAAAAAAAAAAAAAGAAAAAGAGAAAGAAAAAGAAAGGAGAAAAAAAGGGGGTGGGGGAAGGAAACAAATCAAAAAGCAAAACAAAACAAAACAAAACAAAACAAAACAAAAGAACCACCGGGGAGTATCTTCTGATTCTGTGTACTTTAAGTCCCTTGGCTTCTCCTGGACCTTGTCCGTCTAGCTGGTCTTCTGGGGGAGGGGCCTGTTGTGCTGATTCTCAGGTGTTAGCAGTTGGGGGAGCTGCTGTGCCCCTGCCTGGTGCAGGGCTCGGTGGGGGTTGTTTACCCCGTGAGGCCGCAGGAGGAACAGCCCCAGTGGCGGGGCAGCTCTGGAAACCTGGATTCAGCTCCGGCAGGAACTCCGTCTGCAGGGCCTGGAGGCTCCGGGGCGGGGCCGCTGATCTGCTCAGCTGGGGCAGGAGCGTCCTCGCTGTCCTGGGCCCTCCCGGCCTCTGCCTGTCCCGGGGGAGGCGGGATCCTGGGCTGTGTCCCGGCGCCCTGTGCTCCGGAGACTGCGCTGTTGGATTCGCGCTCCCGGGCCGCGCAGCCCCCTCCGCGGAGCCGCCGCCCAAGTCTCTCCGAGCTGCTCCTGGAACCGCGCAGCCCCCTCCGCACGGAGCCTCTTCCTCTGCCCGAGCCCCTCCGAGCTGCTCCCACCCCGCAGCCCCCTCCGCGGAGCCGCCCCCGAGCCCCCCGAGCTGCTCCGGGTCCCGCCGTGCGCGCTGCAGCCCTTAGGGAGCTCGGCGCACTCTCCCGGGGCGCAGGTGTCTGTTAGTGTCCCCGGGAGCCCGAGGGCATCCCCGCCCTCCTGGGTCCTGCTCCACCTCCCTGCGAGCCCCTTTCTGCCCGGGAAGGTCGGTGCAGCTCCTGCTCCTCCGGGACGGGGCTCTCCTGTCCTGGGGACACTCGCCCCGGCCTCAGCCCGGCTCCTCGCGGGCCCCTCCCCCTTGGAGGCCTTTGTTTCTTTATTTCTTTTTCCCCGTCTTCCTACCTTGATAGAAGCGCGAACTCTTCTCACTGTAGCATTCCAGCTGGTCTCTCTTTAAATCTCAGGCCGAATTCATAGATTTTCAGGATAATTTGAAGGTTTTCTAGGTAGTTTGGTGGAGACAGGTGATTTGGGGACCCTACTCTTCCGCCATCTTGCTCCTCCCCCCTGTTTTTTTAATCTTCTGAATGGGAGCAAGTGTCTCTACCATGAAGAAAGCAACACACACTGTGTTATCAATAATCAGTGATCAAAAGATATCTAGAATGACTGCTTTAGTATTATACAAAATAATTTCAGAACAAAAATATTTATTAATAATACAGAGAGGCATTTCCTAATGATAGAGGGATCATTTCATCTGAAAGATATCATAATCCTAAACATTTAACCAATAACAGAATATCCTCAGAATGCACAAAGCAAAAACTGATAGAACTGGAGGGAGAAATAGATGAAACTATGATTATAGTCAGAGATTTCAACACCAGCTTGATAACTGATAGGGAAAAAAAACAGAAAATTAAGAATATAGGAGATTTGAACCATACTTTTAATTCTCCTAACTTAATCCCACTTTTCTTTTCCTAAAACAGAATACATAAGCTTTTTAAGTAGGGATTGGACTTTCATCAAGGCATACACCATGTTATGCCACTAGCAAAGACTCAATAATTTCAAAGCATTCAAATTATACAAAACATTTTCCTAAGCAAAACTAGGGCTAATAATAAAATTGATAATGGAAAGATCTCTGGAGCTACTCCATATTTTGGAAGCAGCACATTTCTAAATAGACATAGAAATTAAAATTAAAAAGTACTTTTTACTGAATGAAAATGAACACAACATAGCAAAATTTGTAAGATTCATCTGTAGCTGAATAGCACTATAATGTCCATATTGGTAGAAAATCCCTTAAAAGAAACAGACCAGCAAAGCTCACTCAGGAAGAGACAGGCAGCTTGAATAACACTAAATTTATTAAAATTGATTCTGTGGTTAAAAAATTTCCCAAAATGAAAAATCAAGGCCCAGATAACTTCACTGGGGAATTTCTTCACATTGTTAAGAGTGAATTATCTGTCCTCCCAGCTAAGAACAAAAATCTCTGCTAGTGCACTTTCAAAGGAATCTTTTCACTAAGATTTCTCTATTTTATGCATCATGAATGCTCCTATTTTCTAGGTCATTCATTTTTCATAGCACACATATACTATTATTTATCTCTACTTTATTTTTTGAATATTTATTTATTTATTTGAGAGAGAACAACAGCAAGGAGAAGGGTAGACAGAGAGGGAGAGGGAGAATCCCAAGCAGACTCCCCACTGAAGGTGAAGCCTGATGTGGGGCTCCATCCCAGAAACCTGAGGTCATGACCTGAGCCAAGATCAAGAGTCAGACACTTAACTGACTGAGCCACCCAGGTGCCCCTGTTTATCTCTACTTTAAATACAAATCTTCACATCCTCTTCTCCTGAAGGTCTACTGCTTTCCTGCCGTTCACAAAAAACCTCCTTGAAAACGTCTGTACCAGTACTACACAATAGAACTTTATGTGATGATGGAAATCAAGGAGTAAGACTCCATCTCATTTCTACAGATTGAACATAGAAAAAAGTCTGATAATATAAAATGCTGGTGACAACATGGCATAACTTGAATATTTTTAACATGTTGGTAGCTATGTAAATCCATACAATGCTTTGGAGAAAGAGAAGAGTAGCATTTAGCCGATGTGCTATCTTCCTTGGCTTCACCTTTATAGTATATGTAAGCCTGGCTCTCAGCTGCCAACGTCTCTATGTTTTTATCTGAGAGTGTTTTCTCTGTTCACACTTAACCCCAGGTGTGCATAGCATGCATGTAAGGCAGGCCAGAGTGCTAGGAATTAATGGCTCTAGGAATAGCCCTCAGCCAATGACAGGGGAGTTAATGTACAAATACTCCAGCTTGCTCACACTTAAGGCTGGATATATGTGAGGTCCAACCACATTCTACACCCGTTATTATAGCTTCTCTGCAGAATTAAGCACCAGTTTCCCACAATGGTAACTTGCCTAAAAATTCAACCCTTACTAGCTGCCTTCTTTTTCTTATTTCAATTCTTTCTGGGATTACTTCCCAGATAAACTACTTGCAATTGATTCCTTATCTCAGTGTCTGCTTTTCAGAGACACATATTATGATAGGCTTTTTCAAGTAAATATGAAGATGTGCATATCTATAAATCAGAAACTCCATCCCTAGGAATTCACGTTAGAAGAACTACTGCATATGTGCAACAGGATACATCTACAAAAATATCCTTGGTATCCCTCTTTGTATTAGCAAATAACTGTTCACAAAAAAAGGTAACAAATTACTACCTTCATACAGTGTAATGCTACCCTCCAGTACAAATAAATGGATTAGGGATGCCTGGTTGGCTCAGCAGTTGAGCGTCTGCCTTTGGCTCAGGGTGTGATCCCGGGACCCGGGATCGAGTCCCACATCGGGCTCCTTGCAGGACGCCTGCTTCTGTCTCTGCCTCTCTCTCTCTCTCTGATGAATAAATAAATAAAATATTTTAAAAAATAAATAAATGGATTATAAATATAAGTACCATCAAGTAAAAATCTCAAAATGTTCAGAGGAAAAAAAGTATTTTAAAGAATAAATGCATTATGATTCTTTTTTTATGAGGTGAAAAATATGCACATAAAAAAGTGGTTAGAAGTACTAACATGATAATACTATAATATTACTGTGTATAGTAATATAATAATACTATAAGGAAAAACAAAAGAAAAAATATGTGAAGTTTAGGATAATGGCTATTTCTGAAGAAGGAGGGAAGTAGACTGGACATAAAGCATCTTCAAAGATGATGATAAGGGGATCTCTGGGTGGCTTAGCGGTTTGGCTCCTGCCTTCAGCCTAGAGCATGATCCTGGAGTCTTGGGATGGAGTCCCGCGTCGGGCTCCTTGCATGGAGCCTCCTTCTCCTTCTGCCTCTCTCTCTCTATGTCGCTCATGAATAAATACACAAAATCTTTAAAAAAGAAAGAAGAAAAGAAAAACAAAAATGATGATAATAGTCTTTTAAACTGGATCGTAAGTATAGCTGTTCATTACTCTTTTTAAAATACAAATTTTATAAGTAATATTTTGTGTCGACTTAATATTGAGATTAGAAAACTTAAAAAAAATTATGATTAGAAAGGTAGTTTCTCCATTCACAAAATTATTACATATAAGATTAAAATTCATATATTTGGTTCTATATTATGTAGGATCAGTGAAAAATGAGTTTTCTGTGAATGTTGGCAAATGTTTTGATGTCAGTTCTATGTTACAGGAAGATTTTCTCATTTCCTAATTAGTGAAAGATAAATAACTGCATCTGAGTTTGGGCTTGACATCTGGAATTAGAGGTGACTCTTGAACAACACAGGTTTGAACTGCATGGGTCCACTTACATGTAGATTTTTTTTTTGGTAAATACAGTACTGTAAATGTATTTTCTCTTCCTTAGGATCTTCTTAATAATATTCTTTTTCTATTAGCTTATTTTATTGTAAAAATATATCATATGATACAGATAACATGCAAAATATGTTAATTGGCTTTGTTATCAGTAAGGCTTCCAGTCAAAAGTATGCTGTTAATACTTAATTTAAGCCTTTTGAGAGTCAGAAGTTATATGCGAATTTTTAACTGTGCAGGGATTGACACCTCTGACCCCCAAATTGTTCAAGACTCAACTGGATTTACATTTTCACAACAGCATGATGAGTATTGACTCACATGTTCACTCATGGAAAATGTTCTTCAGGAACATGCTTAGAATGAATAATATACAAAATATAAAGGTGCTGAAAGACTACAGAAGTATCAAGCACACAAGAGAGTTAATTAAATGAACCCTGGTGAAGAACTTCATGGACTAAGAAAAAGGATCACAATGCCATGTATCTAGGAGATTTAATGGGTAAATACATATTTTCTTTATGTAAAGTCTTGATTTTTTGCTGAAGCATCTTAGAAGTTTCTGTCCAGCAATGATTTGTCTTTGTGTGAACAGTTCAGTAAATGCACATAGTATATTCGCTGCCTATGGAGTGCTCAGTGATGCAGCACCAACTGCTGTGCTATTTTTTTTTCCTACTGCTGTAGAAAGGAGATGGTATTTTCCCCATTCTTTAGTTTGTCCTTTTCACACTTCTTGTGTTTTGCTGATTTTCAAGTCATTTTTATCTATAAAACAAAAACAAAACAAAATAATGCCTTTACTCTTAAACTTATGGTTGCATTGAAACTTAAATAAAACAATAGGTGCTAAATGTTTTGTAAATAGTAAAACACTATACACACAACCAAACATTTGAGAAGTATCTTGCTGATTCTTGTTGAGGGTAATGTGAAAGGATGTTTGTCTTCTCTGGGCTTAGTTCTCTACCAATAGGGAAATGAATAGAAAACAATTTCTCACACTTACAAACAAAATGGTTTTCTTACCATTTTCTTACCGTTTCTTCTTTTTAATCTGACATTTGTAAGCTCAACACCTCAAGAACAGAATACTGTGAATATTTGTTGATGGATGTTGCTATTGATAATTTGCTCATACATCAGTCACTCGAGACTCCTAACATCACACCTCCTGTCTTACTTCATCTTGTCGAAATATGGTAAGCCCATATTTGAGATGCCTTCCCATCCAAGCCCAGAGGTAGGCACATGACATAACCTAATGAATATTTTTCCTAATACTCCTTTTGTAGAGTCAAATAATGCAAGAATTGGAGGAAGCAGTTTGAAAATTAACAGTTGTTTAAATTTCTCAAGATACTCCTCTTCCTGTGCCAAATCTGCCTCAGTTGACTCCATAGTTTTTGCCCATTCTCTGAAGTTTCACTCTAATAGCTCAAGTTTTAAAAGAACAGTGTTTTGTTTTGTTTTTTTAAGTGAACATATCAAAGATTACTTTAGTTGGTAATTTTTATCTTATTTTTTCACTTAATTTTTTTCTTTTCACTATATTGAGATAAAATTGACATATAGTACTGTATAAGGTCTGCAACCTGACATTTTGATATATGTATCAATTGTGAAATTATACCACAATAGGATTAGTTAATACATCCATCACCTCACATAATTACAATTTGGTATATGTATACACTTAAAATCTACCCTCTTGGCAACTTTCAAGTATTTAATTGTTAACTAGAGTCACCAGGCCATACATTGGATCCCCAGAATTTATTCATCTAATAACTAGAAATGTGTACATTTTACCAACATTATCCCATTTTCCCACTCTCTGCCTCAGAAAGCCACCATCCTACTCTGTTTATGTTAAAAAAATCCATATATAAATGAGATGATCCAGTATTTCTTTTTTCTGTCTGACTTATTTCACTTAGCAAAATGCCTTTAATTTCCATTCATAATGTTGCAAATGGCAGGATTTCCTTCTTTTTTATAGCTGAGTAATATACCACATCTTCTTTAACCATTCATCCATAGAAGATACTTAGGTTGTTTCTGTGCTTCGACCATTTTGAATTATGCTACAATTAACATGGGGGGAAAACACGTCTTCAAAATTCTGATGCCATTTCCTTTGGCTAAATACCCAGAAGCAGAATTGGGATATCAGGTAAGAGTTCTTTTTCTAGTTTTTTGTGGAACCTCCATATTGTTTTCCATAATGGCTGAACAATTTATATGCCCACCAACAGTGAATAAGGTTATCTTTTCCTCACATCCTCATCAAACTTATGTCTTCTCTTTTTGTGATAACCCTTCTAACAAGTATGAGCTAAGAGCTCATTGGGGCTTTGATTTGCATTTCTTTGATGATTAGTGATATGGAGTATCTTTTCATGCACCTGTAGACCACTTATGTTTTCTCTGGAAAAAAAAATGTCTATTCGAGTAATCTGCCCATGTTTTATTTGGATTGCTTGATTTCTGCTATTAAGTTGTATGAGTTCCTTATATATTTTGATTATTACCCCCATCAGATACATGGTTTGAAAACATTTTATCTCATTACATAAGTTGCCTTCTCATCCTGCTGATTATTTATTTTGCTGAGTAGAATATTTTTATTAGATGTATTTATTTACTTTTGCTGTTGTGACTTGTGTATTTGGTGTCACAACTGAAATCATTGCCATGACCAACGTCAAATAGTTTTTCTCCGTTTCTTTTAGGAGTCTTAAAATTTCAGGCCTTAGATTTAAGTCTTTAATCTATCTCAAATTAAATTTTGTAAAACAGCAATTCTATTTCTTTTGATGTGAATATCCAGTCTTCCCAGACCCATTTATTAAAGAGACTATCCTTTTCCCATTGTGTGTTCTTAACTCCCTTTTTCAAATATTAACTGAATAAATATAGAGGGTTTATTTCCAGGCTCTTGATTCTATTCTATTGGTCAATGCGTTTGTTTCTATGCCAGTGCCATACTGTTTAATTACTATAGCTTTGTATTATATTTTGAAATCAGGAAATATTACACATCCTACTTAGTTATTCTTTCTCAAAATTATTCTGGCTGTCCAAGGTCTTTTGTTCCATACAAATTTTAGAACTGTTTTTTTTTCTATTTCTGTGAAAAAAGTCATTGGAATTTAGATAAGGATTATATGAGTTTATATATGGTTTTTGGTAGTTAACACATTTTAGCAATATTAATTCTTTCAATTGATTAACATGGGATACCTTTTCATTTGTTTGTGCCTTCTTTAATTTCTTTCACCAAAATCTCATAGTTTTCGCCATGTAGATCTTTGACTTCTTTGATAAACTTATTCTGAAGTGTCTTGTTATTTTTGATGCTATTGTGAATGAGATAGTTTTCTTTATTTCTTTTTCAGATGTTTCATTGCTGGTATACAGAAGCACTGTATGTTTCTTGATTTTTACACCTTGTAATTTCACTGAATTGCTGATTGGTTTCACAGTTTTTGGTTGAGCCTATAGGATTTTTTACTATATAAGATCACATCATCTGCAAATAATGACAATTTTACTTCTTGCTTTCTGATTTGGGTGGCTTTTATTTCTTTATCTTGCCTGATTACTCAGTACTAAGCTGAATAAGAGTGATGAGTGGGTAACTTTTTCTTGTTCTCGATCTAAAAGAAAAACCTTAAGACTTTCACTGATGAGTATATTATCCATAGGTTTGTTTTACACAGCCTTTATTATGTTGAAGTAAGTTCCTTTCTATATCTGATTTGTTGAAGGATTTTTGCATAAAAAGAATTCTATTTTGTCAAATGCTTTTCCTGAGTCTGTTAAGATGATTTGTATGATTTTTATCTTTCATTCTAGGAATGTAGTATATTACATTTGCATATGTTGAATCATAGTGGCTTTCCAAGGATAAATACCACTTGACCTGGTATATGATCCTTTTAATGTGCTGTAGAATTCAGTTTGCTAATATTTTGCTGAGAATTTTTGCATCTATATTCATCAGGGCTATTGTTCTGTAGTTTACTTTTATTATAGTGCTTTTTTTTTTAATCTGGCTCTAGTGTTAGGATAATGCTCATTTATAAAATGAAATTGAAGTGTTTTCTCATCTTCAACTTTTTAGAATAATTTATGAATAACTCTGTTAATTCTTCACATTTTTGGTAGAATTCGCCAGTGAAAAACCATCTGGTCCTGGGTTTTAACTTGTTTTAAGGGTTTTTATTCTAATTTTTTCTCCTTATTCATTTTGGTCTGTTCTCATTTTCTATTTCTCCTTGACTCAGTCTTGGTAGGTTATGTAGGTTTCTAGAAATTTGTCCATTCCTTGTATGTTATCCAACTTATTGGCACATATTTGTTCAGAGTAGTTTCTTATGATCCTTTGTCTTTCTGTTAGTTGTAATATCTCTTCTTTTATTTATGATGCTTTTTTTGAGTCTTCCCCTTTTCTTTGTTAGCTTGGCTAAAGGTTGGTCCATTTTATTTATTTTTTCAAAAAACAGATCCAAGCTTTCTCAATCTTTTCTATTGCTTTTTTTTTTTTTTTCTGGTCTCTCTTTCACTTATTTCTCATCTGATCTTTGTTATTTCCTTCCTTCTGCTAAATTAGTTTGTCTTTTTCTCTAGTTCCTTAATGAACTACTTTCTACTTCTCTAGTTCCTTGAGATTTTTTTCTTAATGTAAGCGTTTATTGCTATAAACTTCCCTATTAGAATACTTTTGTGCATTCCATAAGTTTTGGTATGCTATGTTTCTGCTCATTTGTTTCAAGATATGTTTGGATTTCCCTTTTGATTTCTTCTTTGACCCCCAGGTTATTTAACACTGCATTTAATTTCTACATATTTATGAATTTTTCATGTTTCCTCCTGTTATTTGATTTCTAGTTTCATATCACTGTGGTCAGAAAAGATACTTGGTGTGATTTCAATGTTCTTAAATTTGTTAAGACATGAGTTGTTACCTAACATATGATATATCCTGGAGAAGTTCCATGTGTGCTTCAGAAAAATATGTGTTTTGCTACTTTGGTATGTAATATTTTATTTTCATCCAATAGGTCTAAAGTATTGTTCATAGAGGTGCCTGGCTGGCTCATCAGTGGAGCGTGTGACTCTTGATCTTGGGGTTGTGAGTTCAAGCCCCATGCTGGGTGTAGAGCTTACTAAAAAAAATAAAATATAATTCAAGTCCTATATTTTCTTACTGGTTTTCTGCCTGGATGATCAATCTATTGTTGAAAAAGGAGTATTGAAACCCCTTCTATTATTGTTCTATTTTTCCCTTCTGATCTCTGAGTATTTCTGCAATATAGTTAGGTGCTCCAATGTTAGGTACATATATTTATTTATGATTATCAGGTCATCTTGATGAATTAACCCCTTTATTATTATATAATGGCCTTCTTTATCTCTTATTATAGCTTTTAATTAAAGGCTGTTTTGTCTAAGTTTAGACACCCCTGCTCTCTTTTGGTTTTTATTTGCGCGTTGTGTCTTTTTCCATCCATTCACATTGAGCCTTAGTTGAAGGGAGCTCCCGCAGGCAGCATGGAGTGGAGTCTTGTTTTTGCTTTGTTTTTTTTAAATCCATTCAGCCATTCTATATCTTTTCATGGGATAATTTAATCATTTACATTTAGAGCAATTTTTGATAGTAAGGACTTACTAATGCCATCTTATTAATTGTTTTCTGGCTGTTTTGTAATTCACTTATTCCTTTCTTTTTCTCTTCCTGACTTCCTTTGTGAACTGATGATAGTAGTTTTTGATTCCCTTCTCTTTGTCTTTTGTATCTACTGCATGGTTTTGCTTTGTGGTTACCAAGAAGTGAAAAGAGTAGTTTTAAGTGATTACTAACACAACAATGACCCTAAGTAGGAGCAATGAAAGAAAAGATTGTCTAAAAATCTTTTAGACAGATTGAAACTGAATTGAAGATATAGAAAAACAAGTTAACAACTTTGGTTGATTATGATTTTGAGTGCTGCAGTATCCTCACTTTTACAGTTTGTTCAAAAGGCCTTAGAGAGTAATGTAAGATGCTCAGGTTTAGATTTTAAATAGATGCTGTATACACACAATTTTCAAGTGTTTCCTACATACTGTTTTCTCTGGAGAAATTTATCTAAAAAAAATTCTTTTTTATCTGGAATACTTAAGAAACATTAAAGTGCACACTGACAAAACTAATAAGCCACTCACTACTCATACAAATCTATTGCGTGGACAGTCAGGATATCAGATAGTATAAAATTGTTTTATGGGGGATTTATCTTACTAAAGATGAAAGTTTATGCAGCAGTTCTAAAATTATTTATGAAAAATGAATTTATGTGTCACTTTGTGTCTGCCAACATTTCCTTCCTGTTTTAACAACCACAGTGCAATCAAAATGACCCAAAAATGCCCAGAAAAATATTCATTAAAATTGATTTTTCTGTCCAGTTACATTGCTAGTGAAAATGTATGAAATACATATATTTTATTTAGAGGGTCAGTTTTCTTTTCCTATAATGGAATGTCCTTAATAATATGTTTTTTACTAAGATAATGTCTCTAAAATGGGACAAGGCAAAAAGTTCTGATTTTTTAGAGAAATTGAGAAAAATCTTTTTCACAGATAAAGAGAAATGCATGGAGTTTCTGTTTGTGAGTTCTGATCTTTCAAGTGATGTGGAATATATTTCTATAACCAATAATTGCCTGTTTCTCTTTATTTTCAATAAGGCCAAAAGTAAAGGTAGTCAGGTGACAAACAATGGTAGTAGAAGTAGAGAGGGAGACTAAATGACACTCCACTTGTCATCACATGGAAACTGAAATATGGAGAAGGAAGAGCGAGAGGGAAAAGGACAATGGAAACTAACTCAACCTATGTGAATTAATAGGAATAATAATTTCATATTCTTAAAACTATGTGACTCAGAAAGAGGCAGCTTTTTTAATTCTCATTTTATTTGTGATGCCCTCAATCAGAATCATAAAGCTATCATAAAATCACTAACTGCAAACTCAACTCAGCAATTCATTTATATGTATGGTCTGTGAATTCCTAGAAGTTATCCTAGTTGGAGAGATTTAGCTTCTTTCTGATTTTCACTGCTATTTACCCACCCTGAAGCAAACACAAACATTTCATAGTAACTGTGCTGTATAGTGTTTTGCTATATGTTAAGAAATATGCACATAAAATTGGCCCTATTACTGGACTGAACTATTTCTGTATCTCATATAAATTGGTTCTCATGGAGGAGCTGCCTGAGTAAAATGGACTATAAGTGAGGGCTGCAATCTAGTAAAAAGGGAAACTGGGAGTCCATTTAAGAATAGGAAGTATTCCTTTAACAACAGAATTTGATGTACCTGATAATAGTTTTCAAGAAAACAAACTGCTAAAACATCTGTCCCCAGTATTATAAAAGAATAACTTCCAACTGATCTATCATGAAATTCAGTTACAGAAGACATTATGCCAGGATCATTGTTTTTGTTATTCTAATTTTGAATTTATTTTTTTTTTTTACTTACACACACTATTGTATTTGATGCAGGACAGTCTGTTACAAAACTAAAAATCATGAGGTGATGCTATAGTTCACCAGCATCTTCAGCTTTATTCCATAGGATGTTTGTTTAGTTTTACCCTCTGGCAGTTTTCTCTGGCAAAAAGCTTTCAAGAATGTGTGTCAGCCACAGAGCACAATAGGAAAAGCCAACATGGTGGTTTAGAGAATTAACAAGAGCAGCTATCTTCCTTGACAGATTGCTCTGTTTAATTATAGCTGTTGGGGATTGAATCAGCTGCTTGAACAACAGGGAAAATCAGAGGGTCATTAGGATGGTCTATTAATTTTCTTTCATGAGTAGTGGCATATCCATGATCTGCACATGCAGCTTAGCAGAACACTTTCCAAATCACTGGCCCTTGAAACCTCAATGATAGTTTTTAAAACCCCTGTGGTAACTCAAGGGATAAGAAAACTGCAGTGATTGTGGATGCAAACTATAGTAAAATTCATCAGATAGATAATTTTCTGTTTCAAAATTGATCTGAAATATTTTTAGAAAAATAAAAATAAAATAAATTCAATATGTCACCTTCTTCAGCTTAAACTATTACTTATTCCTGCAAGTAACTAAAGGGAACATTATATGCATTCCTTGGCTCATTTTTTTTTCATTGGAAGAAAATACATTTCTTATAAGTATTAAAATAAGTGTTCTCACCAAAAAAAGGAAAAAAATCCCTCACTTTCTGCCTTTCAGGTGGGACCCAAAAAAATAAAAACTCAAAACATCTATTGCATGTCAGGAAAATCACTGGAATTGGAGCTGAAAAGATATTTATTTGGTGGCAATGTAGACTCCTAAGGAATGGCCTAAAATAACAAAACAACAATTTATGCAAACTTTAAGAGCATCCTCCAGGACATCCTTAAGTATTGTAGCAAGCTATAAGAACATCCTTCAGGGCTATCTCAGCACCCTCAGGATGCTGTAAATATTTCCAAGTCCTACACACCAATATGGGAAAGGAACTGGAACCGGAGTTGACAATTTTACAACTAACACATTGTCCTGAAAGCTCTCAGATCTTGAAATTCCCAGGAATCACAATTCTTAGTATCTTAGTAGGAGCAAAGATCACTTTTATGCAGATTGCCTTCAGTATATACAACTCTCTTTGCAGATGCCAGAATTGGATAATTAGCTTTACTAGAATCCGGCATTGAGAGGAGAGGTGTATATCAATTTAAGAGGACTTTCTAATCTATGCGTCTGACTGTAGAAAAGAAAATGCAATCCCTATAATTAATCCCTGTGTGTTTCTCAGGAATAGAAGAGCAGATAAGTACTAACCTAGTACAAGTAAAAGAAGAAATCAAGAACAATGGCACCACTGTAGTGGTCTCATTTTGTGATCTCATTTCTTCTGGTACATGAAGAAAAGGCAGAGCTCAAAAATGATCTAGATTCTTAGAATTTAATCTGTGAATTAAGCACTACAACGTTCTCTAATAAAAGCATACCAAATATAGTTAAGGTTTCTTAAAGCATAATACATATTTTATTGTAACTGAACTGACCTTGCATAAAACAATCTCAAGGAAACCTTCTACACCTTTCTTTTCAAACCAGATTTAACTTATTATTTATATCCCAAATATAAATGATGAATTCCTCCTTGTTGAAAACATCTCTACAGTGAATTTTAATTACATCGCTTCCTTTTTTTCTTTTTATAGAGTCACATCTAAGATTATTTCTCTTCATAAATGGGTTAACCCTTGATGAGCTAGAAGTAATATAAAAAGCCAGTCATTAATTCTAAGCACATCTGCTCTAAGAAGTGTAGATGTTGAACACATGTTTATGTGCGCGCTTATGTACTTATGCAACTCCATTATGGGAAGTTATAGGCATACATCATTTTGTTTTGCTTTGCAGATACTGAGGGGTTTTGTTTTGTTTTGTGTTTTGTCTTTTGTTTTGTTTTGTTTACAAATTGAAGGTTTGTAGCAATCCTGCACAAAGCAAGTCTATCGGTGCCATTTTTTCAAACACCATTTTCTCGCTTTGTGTCTCTGAGTCACACTTCTATAATTCTTGCAATATTTCAACTTATTTCATTGTTATTATATTTATTATAGATACCTATTATTAGTGGTCTTTGATATTACTATTGTAATTGCATCAAAACCACACCTATATAAGATAGCACATTCAATTTATAAATATTGTGTATGTTCTGAGTATTCCACTGACCAGCTGTTCCCCATCTCTCTTCCTCCCTCAGGCCTCTCTATTCCTTGAGACATAATGGCCTAGTGTCAAAATTAGGCCAATTAATAACCTTAGTATGGACTCTGAAGTAAAGGGAAGGGTTATACACCTCTCACATTTTTTTTTAAGATTTTACTTATTTATTCATGAGAGACACAGAGAGAGAGAGGCAGAGACATAGACGCAGGGCGAAGGGGCTCCCTGTAAGGACTCCAATGCAGGGCTGAATCCCAGGACTCTGGGATCATAACCTGAGCCAAAAGCAGATACTCAGATACTAAGCCACCTAGGTACTCCTCACACCTCTCATTTTATTTATTTTTTTTTCTTTTTTTTTTTTTCTTTTTTATTGGTGTTCAATTTACTAACATACAGAATAACCCCCAGTGCCCGTCACCCATTCACTCCCACCCCCCGCCCTCCTCCCCTTCCAACACCCCTAGTTCGTTCATTTTAAATCAAAAGCTAAATCAAAAGCTAGAAGTGATTAAGCTTAGGAAGGAAGGAATTTTAAAAGCTACAATAGGCTGAAGCTAAGACTTCTGTGCCAGTTAGTCAAGATGTAAATGCAAAAGAAAAATTATTAAAGGAAATTAAAAGTGCTACTCCAGTGAAGACAGGAATAAGAAAGCAAAACGACCTAATTATTGATATGGGGAAAATTTTAGTGATCTGGATAGAAGATCAAACCAGCCACAACATTCCCTTAAGCCAAACCCAGGTCCAGAACATGGCTTTAAATCTTTTTAATTTTATGAAGGCTGAAAGAGGTGAGGAAGCTGCAGAAGAAAAGTTTGAAGCTAGCAGAGATTTGTTCATAAGATTTAAGGAAAGAAAAAAAGCCTCATAACATAAAAGTGAAAGTGCTGATATAGAAGCTGCAGCAAATTTTACAGAAGATCTAGCTAAGATAATCAATGAAAATGGCTACATTCAATAACAGGTATTCAATGTAGATGAAATAGCTTTCTATTGCAGGAAGATTTCATCTAAAACTTTCATAGCTAGAGAGGAAAAGCCAATGCCTGGCTTCAAAGCCTCAAAAATCAAGCTGACTCTTTTGTTAGGGGGTAATGCAACTGATGTCTTGAAGTTGAAACCAATGCTTTCTGAAAATCTTAAGGCCTTTAAGAATTATGCTAAATTGGACTTGTTGGATGACAGAAATCAGATATGCCCAGAAAAAATATTTCTTTCAAAATATTAATGCTCATTGACAATGTTACCCAAGAGCTCTGCAGGAGATGTACAATGAGATTAATGTTTTCATGCCTGCTGGCACAACATTCATCCGCAGCCCATGAATCAAGAAGTAACTTCAACTTTCAAGTCTTATTATTTAAGAAATACATTTGTAAGATAAAGCTACCATACATAGTGATTCTTCTGATGATCTGGGCAAAGGGAATCCAAAACTTTCTGGAAAGGCTTCTTCATTCTACATACCATTAACAACACTTGTTATTCAGGGAAGAGGTCAAAATATCAATATTAAAAGGAATTTGGAAGAAGTTGATTCCAACCTTCATAGTTGACTTTGAGGGGCTCAAGACTTCAGTGGAGGAAGTAACTGCAGATGTGGTAGAAATAGCAAGAGAAAGAGAAATAGAAGGAGGGGCCTGAAGATGGGACTGAATTGCTGCTATCTCATGATAAAAATTGAGCAGATGAGGAGTTGCTTCTTATGGATGAGCAAAAAAAGTGTTCTCTTGTGATGGAATCTATTCCTGGTAAAGATCTTACGAAGATTGTTGAAATGACAACAAAGGCTTTAGGTTATGACATGAAGCTAGTGATAAAGCAGTGTCAGGGTTTCAAAGGATTGACTCCAGTTTTAAAGAATGTTTTAGTGTGGGTAAAATGCTATCAACCAGCATTGCACACTACAGAAAAATCATTCAAGAAAGGAAGAGTAAATGCAGCAGACTTTGCTGTTGCCTTATTTGAAGAAATTACCACAGTCATCCTAAACTCCAGCAACCACCATGCTAATCAGTCAGCAGCCATCAATACCAAAGCAAAACCCTCCATGAGCTAAAATATAACAATGACTGAAAGCTACAATAATGGTTAGCAGTTTTTAGTGATAAAGTATTCTTTAATTAACATATGTACATTGCTTTTTTAGGCATAATTTTTATTGCACACTTAATTGACTACAGCATGGGGTAAACATGACTTTTATATTCCTTCACTGGGAAAAAAATTCATTTGATTTGCCTTATTATGATACATTTTTTTGCAGTTGGTCTTGAATTGAACCTTCAATATCTCTGAGGGATGCCTGTACTATATTTGTCTAAGACATTAATAAGGAGAGTGCTATCTGAGAGATACTAATGAGGATGATACGTCATTCAAGTCAGAAATCAAATCCCGAAAGGCATCTGGAACACAATGAATAAACAATCAGAAGTATTTAGCTGAAAGATCTCCATGACTCAAAGAAGCAAATTGTCATTTCAGAGGAAATAAGACCTAATATTATGAGTGAGTGGGATTCACCTCTGCAATTAGCTTCTATGCCTTCTCTAAGACCGTGCAAATAAGTACAATGTCATAAAAGTGCATTGATCATAGAGCATAAAGGAAAAAATAAGTCATTAGATGAACATATACATTTAAAGCAGATCAAATCTTGGATAACCATTGGAGTCTGACTACTGATGTTTGCTAAACAGTATTTCTTTTATATTTTTAATTTAATAAATGAAGCTCTTGTACACTGATATATTTGCAAAGCAGATAGTTGGAAGTAAGAAAACAAGTGTTCCAATGATATAGCTAATGTTACTTTCTTCATATCTCAGAGAATTAGAACAATTTTAAAGACCACTTCTCCCATATAGATTATTAAATAGGTAGAAAAATGGATTTCTTAGGCACTTTTTTAAAAAAATAATGACCCTAGAGAAACCCTTCAGCTAATTCACCATGAGCCTTTTTTATGAATAATCCATTTGTTTGAGGCAAGTTTTATATAAAATGGCTTAAATCACTCTAACTACAATTTGAATATTTAAATCTTCATCAAAGGATTATCTTTATTGATTGACTTTTTAATGGAACCTAATTTTTATTGCAGTTTTTATTTCACAGCAAACTGGAATGGATAATACAGAAAATTTCCAAATATCCCCTTTTCCCACATTTGCACAGCTTTCCCCACTGTCAACATCTCCCACCAGAGTGGTTCATTTGCTACAATTGATGAACCTATAGTGACACATTATCACTCAAAGTCCTTAATTTACATCAGGGTTCACTCTTAGCGTTGTACATTCTGTGTACAATATGTACAATAGCATGTATCCACCATTATAGTGGCACATCCACTGGTTTCACTGCCCTCCACTCCCCTCTAACCTGCATAGTCATCCTTCCCTTCTCCCAAACCCTGACACTACTGATTTTTTTACTGTCTTCATAGTTTTCCCTGTTTCAGGATGTCATGTAATTAGAATTCTACCGTCCTTTGTGGATCGGCTTCATTCACTTAGTAATATGTATTTAAGTTTTCTCCATATCTTTTCATGTCTTGGTATCTCATTTCTTTTTAGCATTGAATGATGTTCCATTGATGTACCACAGCTTATTCATCCATTTCATCTACTGAAGAACATGTTAGTTGCCTCCAAGATTTGACAATCATTTTTTTAAAGATTTTATTTATTTGAGAGAGAGAGAGAGAGAGAGAGAGAGTAAGTGAGCACGAGCAGAGGTGATGAGCAGAGGGAGAGGGAGAAGCAGATTCCCCACTAAGCAGGGACCCTGATCCGGAGCTCCGTCCTGGGACCCCAAGATCATGACCAGAGCTGACAGCAGATGTTTAACCAACTGAGCCACCCAGGCACCCCAAGATTTGACAATTATTAATCACGTTGCTATGAACACATATGTACAGCTACTTGTGTGAACATAAATTTCCAAATCTTTTGTGCAAATACCAAGAAGAGCAATTGCTACATCATATGGTAAATATGCTTAGTTTTGTGAGAAACCATCACACTGTTCATTGTTGCTTTAATTTGCAATTTCCTAATGCATGAGGTTGAACATCTTTTCATATGCTTATATGCCATCTGTATATCTTTGGGTGAGGTATCTCTTTGGTTTTTTGCCCATTTTTTAATCAGGTTGTTTGTTTTCTTACTGTTGAGATGTTTTCTTATTTTTTTTTTTTTAAGTAGACCTACACAAAATGTGAGGCTTGAACTCACAACCCCTAGATCAAGAGTTGCATGCTCTACCAAATAAGCCAGCCATACACCCATTATTATTGAGTCTTAAGAGTTCTTTGTTTATTTTGGTTAATAGTCTCTTGCTGATATTTATCTAACAATTGGTTTTGTTTCCTGAAGTATATTTTCTCATATCTGTTTCATTTATGACAATGATTTTTTAATCTACATTTTTCAAAGAGTGTAGATTACAGGAAAAAATACACAAAAATACACCTTCAAGAATGTATCACATGTTAACTTTGTATTTGCCCTAGATTCTTTGACATTCATATATAAAATGTGTTTTTACCATAACAAGAGTTTTAAACTGGTATTCTACTATATAATTTAGCAAATAGTATTGTAGACATCATTCAACTTTCAAGACAGATTTTATATACACCCTTTTGAAGGTCATTGTGGCAAATTTAGTTAGGGTTTGGAGGATAAAACAAAAATTTCACTACCTCACTACTTCTTAAAAGCTGTATTTTAATATGGCAGTATAAGGTATTAAGGTATAAAAGTGACAAAGCTAGGGATTAAATATGATTTTAAAATGTAAGCATAAGGGCAGCCCCAGGTGGCTCAGTGGTTTAGCGCTGCCTTCAGCCCAGGGCTTGATCCTGGAGACCCGGGGTCAAGTCCCACGTCAGGATCCCTGCATGGAGCCTGCTCCTCCTTCTGCCTGTGTCTCTGCCTCTCTTTCTCTGTGTCTCTCATGAATAAATAAATAAAATATTAAAAAAATAAAGTACACTGAACATTTAAAAAAATGTAAGCATAAGGTGCCATGCAAATTATACCCAATGTTAAAATTCAATGACATCATGCCACTCCAAATTTTTCACTACTCAACTTTGTCTTAGTAGTTTTATGAATTCTTCCTATTGTTCTCCACTTAGAATTGAAATGCTCTATAGTTATTAGTCCTTGGTGCTAATCTATCCTCAAGCCCATTCACTTTCTTGATGAACTAATTCATTATCATACTATGAAATGCCATCTATAGACCAATGACTACAACATATTTTCCATCTCATACTATATTTTCAATACTTCATTCCATAGTTCATTTAATAATATCTTCATTTTTCCAACTTATAGTCCAAAAAATTGTCATTCATTTTTCTTTTCTGCTCACACCTCATACATTAGGAAATTCTATTGGCTCTGTCTTTAAAATACTCCATGTAGAATGTAACAACGCCTTACCTATCCTTCTCTTATCCTTCTCCAAGCAACATTATCCTTATTTGTCTGGATTACTGAAGTAATCTTCTTACAGCTCCTCCTATGTTTGCCCTTTCTTTCATACTTTCTATGAAACACAGCAGCTGAATTGATGATTTTTAAATAGAATTCAATTTATCTCACTCTTCTCAAAATTTATTTTACTGAGCAGAAAAGTCAAATTTCTAATGGCCTTAGGTGGCCCCCAATTACTCTCTAAACTCATATTTTACTACTTTCCCTCTTGATCACTCCACTTCATTTAAAATGGCATTGTTGTTGTCCTCCTTTTAACACATCAGAAATATTCCATCCTTAGAAGGGTCTGTACTATTTCAACTGGATTTTTGTATTTTTATTGTCTGCCTTTTTCCATTGAAATGTAAACTCTACAAAGAGAGTGACATTTTTTTTTTGTTTTGTTTTTTGTTCACTATTCTATCCTAGAGACCTAGTTGAGTACCTGGATATATTAGCTTCTTTATAAGTATTTGCTAAACAAATGAAATATAAGAAAATTTAAAATTGACTGTATCCTCACCTCTGGGGATTAGAATTGCAGGTACAAATATAAATTTCTTTAAATTATATTTTGTTAATACACCTCCATGCAAACACATTGAAATTATTTTTAGTGTGTAATGAACTAGTTACCATTATAAACCACTCAGTAACCACTCAATTGAGTCAAAACTGGTCCTGTGTATAGCAGAGTCTGTGCTGACTGAATAAAGTAGCAAATATGCACAATATGAAAAATAGTAAAATGGAACCAAGTTAACTGATAGGTAAGGCATTAATCTCTATAACTATAAAATTATTACAAATAAAATATGGTACAGGCAGGGCAATATATTTTCATTGCAGAAATACAAACACACTTTTCCATTCAAATACATATATTAATATATTTTTAAACAACCCTCCAGGAAGCAGTGTTGAGACAAAGACAGAAGGGATCATATAAAGAGGGTGCTATTTTATAAAAGAGAATAGTAAGATGTGAGTGCTCATAAATCAGATCATCTACCTAGGGTATATCTTATGATCTCTGTCTCCAAACCAAAGCTAAAAGTGTCTTATTATAAAATTGTACATGAGAGTATAAATTTTTATATGATATATGAAAACCCATTACAGTAATTTTTCCTTGTTAACAGAACCTTAATATTGTTTTGTGTCATCTAGCCATATTCCCCAGGGAATGAATTTTGATTAGCTCAAGCTAAACTGATAAATCCATTCCCTTGACACGGCTAGTAATGCTCATGAAAAACCATGTTGGACAATTAGAGAAGATAGTAATTCTATTGGAATCTTCTGATAAATTTCTCTCACTCTAAAAGTAGCTGTGGAATTTTTGCTGTAATAATTCATTTTAATTTAAATAAAAGTTTAATTAATACGTACATACAAAATGTTCACAATTCATGAGCGCGTAGTAGATTGAATCTTCATAAGGAGAACAAACCCAAGTATTACCATGCATATAAAAAAAATTAGAACATTACTAGTGTTCTAGAAGTCATTTTTCTGTCTCATTACAGTTGCTACTATATAGAAACTAAACTTTAACACTCTATTAGTCTTTATTATGCTGGACTTTATATAAGTAGATCTATACAATAAATTTCTTTGTGTTTGTCTTCTTTTGATTACCACTGTTTGTGAGATTTATCCATGTTGTAAAACATAACAATAGTTTTGGGTTTTCATTTGTTTTGGTTGGTTAGTTTGGTTTTTGTTTGTTTGCTTCATTCTCATAGTTGTATTTTATCTGTCATTATACAACAATTAATTTATCCAGTCCATTGTTGACAGGTTTTAGTTATTATGAATAAAGTAGCTAACAATACTATTTAAACATGACCTCTAAAACAAGCATGAATAGGTTTTCTATTTTCACATTTCCCTATCATTCTCCATGTCTTACTAAAATTTGGTATCTTTAATATATTCCAATATTGGCCATTTTGGTAGCTGTACAGAGTTTAATTTAATTTTTTTCAAAAAAGTTAATATTGAATACCTTTTCTTTTTTCTTTTTCTTTTTCTTTTTGGCCATTGGGATATATCCTTTTGTATAGTGCCTAGTTCTTTATATGCTCCTTAAAATTAATTTATTAGAGATACATATCAATTTCTATATTTATATGTGATATATAAATATTTATAGGAAATATATATGTAAATATATGCATATTGCAAATACTTTACTGACACTGTAGTTTAGTTTCATTTAGATTAAGAATTTTAATAGTCATGAAGTTAGCTCATAATGCCTTTTCTTATCTTCTACTGTCACTGTACTGTCTTTCGCATTTGGATCTACCAGCTACTTGGAATTGATTTATGCATATGGCGTGAGGTAATGGTCCAAGTAAATATGCAAGTCATTCAGCAAAATTACTGAAAAATTGATTTTTCAGTACTTCCTATGTACATCCTATTGTATTGCAGCATTTTCTTTGTTATAAGTGATCTATCATGTGACTGTGTGTTGTTTCTAGAATGATTATTCTTTATTTTTAAGATTTTATTTATTTATTCATGAGAGACACAGAGAGAGAGGGAGAGAAAAAGAGAGAGGTAGAGACACAGGCAGAGGGAGAAGCAGGCTCCACGCAGGGACATCCTGGGACTCCAGGATGAGACTCCATCCTGGGACTCCAAGATCACGCCCTAAGCCAAAGGCAGACACTCAACTGCTGAGCCATCTAGGCATCCCTGGATTGATTATTCTATACAATTTGTCTGTTATCTGTCCTTCATGATACAATCTTAATTATTTTAGCTCTTTAATATATTTTATTCTGCAGTTTTATTTTTTGTATTCAAGATTATCTTGGATATTCTAACTTAGTTTGAATTTCTACATAAATTTTAATTTTAAAAATTTTATCACCAAAAAATAATCCTTGATATTTTAATATAGAAATGCATAAATTTTATAGATTAAAATAGACAATTAGGCATATCTTAATATTGATTGTTCCAACATAAATATGACATATCATTCCAGTACTCTCCAGGAGAAAACTTATAATAATTAATTAAGTGTGATGTTTTGCTAGAGATGTTTGTAATCAGGTTTAAAAAGTTTGTGTTCCTAGTTTGCTGAATTTTTATCATAAATGGATATCCTGCATTTATTGTGGATATCATTCAATTTTTCTTATATTCTGTTAACATAATGAACATAAACCTTGTATTTCCAAAATAATTGTATTATATTACCATATATATGTATATGTATTATATTACCATATATATATATATATTGCTTTCATCTGCTAATATTTTGCTTGGAATTTTGCATTTAAATATATCAGAGAAACTGGCATACATTTTGTTTTCATGTAAAAATCTTTATCAGGTTTTGGTACCAAGTTTATTCAGCCCACATAAAATTAAACACAAGGATTTTTTCCTTTTTCACTTTCTGGAAAAAAAATGTTTGAAATTGGTGTTATGTTTTCTTTACATTTTTGGGATCCAGCTGTGAAGATGTAAGGACTTGGAATTAAATTTTTTTGGAAATTTTTAAACATGAATTCAACTTATGTGGGAGATTTTTTTCAACAAACTTATCAACTTTACTTGAATTTAAAAAGTAATTGGCATGCTGTCCATGCCATTATCTTTAGGATCTATGATGCTTTTTTGTCTAATAATGTTATTGGAAATTGGTGCTTTTGTTAGCTTGATTCCTCTTACAAGCAGACACCAAGAGAGGGTTAACAAATTCTACACTGAAATATAATGACATGTTAATCATATCAATAATATTTAGTATGTAGACTTTTAACAGTAAAGTACTGACAATCTAATTTTAATTTATTTTGATATCTATAGGTAATATTCTTAGAGACATTAAATTTCTTCCAATGACCAATAAAACACATATTTTCCCAGCCACTCACAGTTACTGGCAGATGCCAACTCCTGCAGAAGAAAATTATACCTCTCTCCATAACACACAGCAGGACTTCTTTCTCAGAATGTAGACAATTTATCATAAAACAAATCTTTCAAGACATCATCAAGCAGAAATCCACCAGAATTCTGATGCATCTATCATGAGTCAATGACTAATGTAGTAACACCCTTCTTAGTTTTTATATTCTAGTCTACAATAATCCTTAGAATGATTTGGTCTTTCTTGCATTGTATCCAATATTTGTATCCTCCCCATCCTAGCTAAATCTTCTCTTGTGTCTTGCAGAATTTTTGCTACAATTTTTTTTAACTGTCCTTTCTGCAGTACCTATGAATTTTATTTCTATCTGTGAGCGCCAAGTGTCAACTGGCTTTCACTAACACCATTTACTTAGTGCTCTTTCAAGTGTGATCAGTGCATTCTTTCATATCTCATATACATCCAGGTCTTGACATTACTGCCATTCCAATTATATTGATGTGTCCTCCACCTCTATTGAGATTCATGGTCATACAATTACATTCTCCTTCTTATGTCTGTCACTTATTTAGATCCTTGTCACTTTTCCTCATTATTTAACTTGAACTCACATACTCTTCCTTCCCACAATTTTATTTGCTACCATCCTAAATCTGTTCAAATTTCACACTGATCATCTATTCAATTCAAATCCCTTGTCCCTTTGACCACTTTGTCCTTAGTGAAGTTACCCTTTCTTGTAGTTTGGCCTTTATCAGTATTCAAAACTTGTCACCCACAAAATCTCTAATCAAAACATTCCACTCTCTCGAAAATATCTCTTATTCTTTAAACTATGAAGGCATTGCTTAAACCATTTAAGGTTTTTTCTCACTCAAAAACAAAAACAAATCTTAAGTCCTGAAAAAATCTCATTCTCTCAGAAATTATACTTGGACAGCTTTTACTACAGTCCTTTCTCTACATAGAAGTCTTTTTTCTGGACCTCAGTTGTTGGCTTCAGGCTTTTTTTTTTTTTTTTTTTTTTTTCAAGGATTCAGTGATGTGTTATCAAAGATTCTGGTTCTTTCCATCTCTTGCTCAGCCATCCATGGTGTGGCTTCCCCTTCAGGCCGGTTGCAAGATAGCTACAACTTTCAGGCATTACATCCTGAATAACAGGAGACAAAGAAAGACCATTTTTACCTGCACTCTCTTTAAGGAATCCATCATCACTTTTTTATTTGGATTATTTCAAGTACCTACTAACTAGTGTCTATCTATATGATGCTGTCTTCTCTGTAGAATAATTATGCATAGAACAACTAGATTAAATTGCTCACATGTAGATATTTCCATTTCACTCACTTGTTTGCAGTGCTTAAATGCCTTTTCAGCACACTTTCCAAATTCTTAAAAAGTCTAAACATACTTTTAAACATACCTCTTGCCAAACACCCCAGTTTCATTGTGAAACAACCTTCTTCTTGCTTACCAGCCTCGTGACACTTTTCTGTTTAAGTTATTTGCAAACACTTATTTCATTACCTTCTTACATGCTAGCCTTTATTGCTGAAATATTTTCTCCTACTTCGTGATATTCTCTTTTTAACAAGGCCAACCTTTTCTTTTCAGTTTTCAGGAAATGACTCCAGGACATGTCATGTCATTCTTCACTATACATTCTGCCTTTCTTTTGAGGCGCTTATCACAAATATAAGTGCATAAAGGTTTGTCTAATTCCAACCCTTACAATTTTGATCTCCCTTCATAAATCCTAAATTTCTTGAGGGTAAATGTCATCTGTCTTTCTTGCTCTGTCTCAGAAAATAGCTGCATGTGGTACATATTAAAACACACATACATATACGGACATACACATATGGTGAAATAGAGATAAAAGTAGTTAAAAATAATTTATATTTCCTATAAAAATTAAAAGATAATTTTTATTTCTTCCATATTCATTTTCTGTTTACAACATTTCTCACACTCTTTCCACTTTTTCAGTAATTTGGCTCCTCTTTCACATACAAATGAATGGGCAACCGATAACACTAACTTTGTTTCCTGTTTCCAGAGGCAAGATTATTTGTTTTAACATCTGTTCTTCATTATTTTCCCCTTTGGCATCAGAAATCATATTTTTATAAACCAACTAAAGATAATGTATAATTTTCTCCAGCTACATTTAGTATTTATGTGTAAGGTAGAAGTGATAAAACTTGAATCAATCGGGGATAAAGTTTTTCTTAGCAAAATAATGGAAGACTAGAGAGTTAAGGAGAATAAGTTGTTATAAAAACAGCCATTGAATTGATAATATGCTTAGCCTTTTGTAGATATGGAAGAAAAATAACCCATTCATACAGTACAGGGGCTAGTAAAAAGGTATAATTGGAATGAAGACAAGAATGATAGATATAATGAAATGGAAAGAAGAATAGGTTTAGAAATGGATTTTAGGGTTGAAAAAATTCTGAATGATAACAAGATCTATTATTCTATCAGTTATGTAGGCAAGAAGGAAGTAGAGTTAAATATATATATAATTCATTTATAATACACATAAAATTATATTAAATATAATATACAAAATATACACTGACTATATATAATTGAATGTGTGTGTGAAAACATAAAATGGGACAGACTTAGAACATGAAAAAGATGCCAATCCTTAAAATATAATTTTGGATTGACCAATTTGACTAATTGGGGGCATTAGAACTTTATTTTTTAGTTTTCTTCTATAATTGCCAAAGTTTTATCTGTCTATGGAAAAAAAACTCTCTAGAAATGTCTATTTTCCCTTGCTAAAACAAAAAGTATCATTTTGGGGTTTTGGGAATTTGCACTCTAGAATCCTACTTTTAAATTGCAATGCTCTCCCTCTACAGTTACATATTTTTCTGGGACTTATCAAGAGTGAGTTGGTATGTCTAGGTGGAATAGTATTACACTATAATTAATTGTCATTGTATTGATCCTATTGTGTTCTAATGTGAGCTATCACTATAGCAGAAGACAAAACTGGCAGAATATTTTGTGTATAAAGACATCAGTATGCAAAAGTATGAGTTACATTATATGATTAAATTAATACTTGTGGCTGGAAATATTTGCCTCATAACAAAGAGATTCCATTTAATTATCATGTACTCATCACATTCATCAAATGTCTGAAATTATCTTTTGTGGAAGTACTTTCAACTACAATGCCAAAATACCAGATGATTTGCGAATAGCAACAGGATAAATGGAACATCTTCAACCACTAGGTTCTAAGGTGAATAGGATGTGGGAAAATGCATTCTTCACTTCAGAGGGCTGCAGTGAAAAAGAGACTCAGCATACAGCCAGGATTCAGTTGACCCAAAAGTGAAGGAAACTTTCAGAAAGGAAATTGAGGGCACATGTTGCCTTTATGATGAAAGATTATGCACTTCAGAGATTAGAGTGAAAATATTTGGGCTAATAGAAAATGAAATTTAATAGAACCACATTAGATTATGTATAAAACAATATGGTGATGTGTCCTTGTGATATGAATGATCTGGGAAACTAGGACTTCTGATCATCACAAAAGTGAACAGAAATGTAAGGAACCTTACTTTTAGATCTCTATAAAAGCTGTTATTCAGTAAAAATGAGAGAAATTCTCAGGTTTCATAAAAGTTGAGGTTCCAGATCACCTCTTGAGAAGGACTACTGTCCTTAAAATCCCATTCTTTAAATATTTAGGCATAAAGATTGAGCTCAAATTAAATACATTCCTCACTTTTAAACAAAAACCTGAAATGATTTTGATAAATAGACCCTGATTTTAAGTCAAATCATGTATCTCTCATTCTTTCTCCTCTTTCATACATACTTACACACATGTGTGCACACACAGTGGGCATGCACACAGTCTTACAACTTTACTTTTGCTCATACATAGTCATAAATATTTCCTTCAGTGGAATAGAAAGGTTACAAATTTTGCTCATGCATATTCACATATGCTTCCTTAATTGGAATAGATAGGGTTAGATATATTGTGCTTATGAGAAGGGATTTAATTGTGGTGAGAGAGTCTATAGGATCTAGAGAACTAGACTACCTATGTTCAAATGTTGTGACCCACTACTTGATAGCTACATAATCAGTGCCTGTGGACAACCTTTCAATGACTGAGTTTTTTCTTTTACAAGATAATGATGACATTTCCAACATGTAGTGTTGTTGTTAAGATTAAATGAGATAAAATATATAAAGAGATAAAGGAGATAAAAAAGCATCTCAAGCAGTATCTTGCATATGTTGATGTTCAATAAATATTAGCTCTTGTCTTTGTTGTTCTTATACTGAAAAAGGTTTAAATCTGTTCTCATTGATATTTTCAGTTATGTGGAGGGAAGCTGTATAAAAATTAGAGTGACTAAAGATTTACAAAAGTTATTTAGCCTATTTTCAGCTTACTTTCTTCAGCCATATAAGGAATTGAGATAGATGATTTCTTTCAGTTCTCAGATCCTACTATTCCATCACTAAGTTTTTATCCTCTGGTAAAATAAAGAAGTGTTATTAGACATATTACTAATTTATTATTCAGGATATTAATATCATCATTCAAAAAAAAACTAAAGGAAAATATATGCACATACCCATGCATGTCTTTTCCAGAATCATGTAGCTAACTATTTCAATGATCACTTTTCTTTTATACCAAATTAATAAATCCCATAGTATTGTAATAAGTTGTAAATTGAGAGGAAATATAGTGTTTATTAATGCATTCACCAGACATGTGAATACCTTACTTTTATAACTTGCATGTTAAGCAAGTCCTGAAGCATGCCTTACACTGGTCCAAATCTTTCATAATCAATTGAGGTGAAGCAGGTTAATATTTTCCTAATATTATTTTGGATTCCTTCTCTCCACCTATTTACTAACAACCATTAATAAATTAATTTTCACTTGCTCTTTATATATAATATAAATATAATATATATAATATATATAATATTTATATATAATAAGTAAACATCCATTTTCATTTGTCAGTATGTTGAATGCTATTGTCCTTAAGCTATGCCTCTGGCTGATTTTTTTAAATATTTTTTTAAAACAATCTTTTTTTTTTAAACATAATCTTGACAATATTTTTACTTTCTTGTAAATATCTTAGGTATTCACTTATTAAAAATTAATGAGTAAATATATATATGTATATATTTATGCACATATATACATATATAATTTTATGTATAATTTTTGCACACATATATACATATCATTTTATGGGTGCATCCCTGCTAAGTCTTATCTAATAGTTATCAAGGGATTTTTTTTTTAAAGATTTTATTCATCCATTCATGAAAGACACAGAAAGGAGACAGAGACACAGGCAGAGGGAGAAGCAGGTTTCATCAGGGAGCCCAATGTGGGACTTGATCCTGGGTCTCCAGGATCATGCTCTGGGCAGACGGCAGGCACTAAACTGCTGAGCCACCCGGGCTGCCCTCAAGGGATTTTTGACACACATCTCTTAATAATAAATTACCACTGTATAACACAATGAAACAAATTAATTATGCATAAGTTCACACTATCTCTTATATGGTAAGCCAGTTTTCCAGTTCTCCTATAGCAGTGCTTCCCAAACTTTTATACATCATGGCACATGGAGAAAATGACTAAGAGAATCTAACCCTGGATTGAACTGTAAGAACTGTCTACATGTGGAATGACATTAAAATTCCTTTCATATTTTATATATCAAATAATTTTTAAAGATATTATCTTATTATTTATTCATTAGAGACAGAGAGAGAGAGAGAGGCAAAGACACAGGCAGAAGGAGAAGCAGGCTCTGACATGGGACTCGATCCAGGGACTCCAGGATCATGCCCTGGGCTGAAGGCAGGTGCTAAACCGCTGAGCCACCCAGGGATCCCCTATATTAAATAATTTTAAAAAATAAACATATTGTTGGAATGGTTGAATATGGGCCATCAATGTAAACATAAACCTTTTACATTTGGTTTTATATTTGAAATGGTTATGTTCGATGCTTACCTAGATTTTTAAGTGATTATATCTCCAGATTCTTACTGGTGACTACCTTCAAGGAACTCCACATAAACAGATGGAATAAATTAACATTTAATATTTGCCACTGTCCAAAAAAATAAAAGGAAAAATTATATATAAAAATATATAATTTCTTTTTACTATTCAGTTAGAAATATTAAACATTAGTAGCATGTTTAGACTTTGAAAGCCACAAAAGTATTTTATATCAAGTTCCTAAAATTAATAATAGTGACCTAACTTAAGGAATGAACATGTATTTGTAGATGTATCTCTACTTAGGTACTTAGTACGTTTAAGTCTCCCCTCAAGCCCATTGACAATCGGTTGGATAGTGCACCATGGTTTTTACGTTTTTAGGACCTGGAATATCCTCACTGGTAACAGTAAAGACTCCTTGCCCATGAGAAGCAAGATTCCATCTATAGCTGGTTGACGAGGTAGGTGTTCAATTCATAGACCCTCCTTGACCATGTATCAAAGTGGTGGGCACTGGTTTGTTGCTCCCTATATTTGTTGCCTACAGGTAATGTGTGTAGCAAATTCTTCTTGGGCTTCCTTCTATGAAGTTTCTGATAAACCTAGAAGAAATTTGCTGAGGTCTGTAGTTACTCTTGAAGAGAGGCAACCCTCTCTTCAAAAAGGTAACCTATTTGTGGTATTTTAGTAGGGAAGCTCTGATTCACAGTATAGATATTTCTCTACCTCATGTCTATTACAAGTAAATCATGGAAGAGAAGATAACTTATATGAAATAAATGATTATTCCACTTACACTTTGTTAATAGACCATATGCACTCTGAACTGTTTGTCAATTTGAACAGAATAGTCTTAGGATAGAAAGCTTTCTTATCCTACCAATTTTCAATATTAAATAAGTATTTGAGTCTTTGCATACTATATGCTAAGCCCTAGGCTAGTCACTGGAATTAAAATGGTAAACAAAATCATGATAGTGATGTATCTACAAGGTGTTTTCTAGCTTATTTATAGTATGTGACCACTAGAATATCATAAAGCTGAAGTTGCATACAAAATTAAACTCTTAATCTCATTGAATGGCAGTAGAACCAACTAAATTAAATAATACAGAGATAATCTGGCAAGCTGATATATGACATTATATTAATCACAGCACAAATATTTTCTTCACAAAGCAGGGAATACTATTTTTTATTTGGTTAAAATGTTGTGTGGAAGGATAAAACATTGCAAGACAATTCAATTCACATATGAATCACCAAGAATTAATATCAGACTCCACAAGTTAAAGAGTAAAGTTCCCAATGAGATTGCTCTCACACCAGATGCTAGATGCCAACCACATGCACTTCTTACCAACTGGTAGCAAATCCCAGAAGTTCCCACAACCTTTTAGGTTCTATAATTCATTAGAACAACTCCAGAATGCAGGAAAGTGCTTTATTTAATTACAATTTTATTATAAAGGATAAAATCAGGACTAGTCAAATGAAGAGACCCAAAAAGCAGATTTAGGAAAGTCCTGAACACAAAGCTTCCGTGTTCTTTCCCTGTGTAATCAGGGAATAATATCCTCTTGGCACATTGTTGTGTTTACCCTCAGGAGGTTCCACCAAGCTTCAGCATCCAGAATTTGTATTAAGCTTTCATTACCCATGTAAGGTTGACTGCATCACGGACCTGGTGTTTGAATTCAAATTCTAGCCTACACTGTCTCTCTCCAGAGATGGGGAGGTCATACTGTTATTACATAGCTCAATGTCTCAACATTCTAATTAAACTGTTGGTCTTGGGATCCCTGGGTGGCGCAGCGGTTTGGCGCCTGCCTTTGGCCCAGGGCGCGATCCTGGAGACCCGGGATCGAGTCCCACATCGGGCTCCCGGTGCATGGAGCCTGCTTCTCCCTCTGCCTGTGTCTCTGCCTCTCTCTCTCTCTCTGTGACTATCATGAATAAATAAATAAAAAATCTTAAAAAAAAATAAAATAAACTGTTGGTCTTTTTTAAAGATTTTATTTATTTATTTATTTATTTATTTATTTATTTATTTATTTATTTATGAGAGACACAGAGAGAGAAAGGCAGAGACAAAGGCAGAGGGAGAAGCAGGATCCATGCAGAGAGCCCAATATGGGACTCGATCCCAGGACCCTGGGATCACGCCCTGAGCTGATGGCAGATGCTCCACCACTGATGCTCAACCATCTCTTTGGCATAACTATCAAAAAGCCAACCAAGAGTCATCTCATAGCATAAATTTGTAGGCCTAGGAATAACAGAGGAATTCCAATCACTCAGGAAGGTCCAAGGGTTTGAGGTTGTTTCTCCCCAGGAACCAAGATAAAGACTGGAAAGATTCTTTGTTA
This sequence comes from Canis lupus baileyi, assembly GCF_048164855.1. Lineage (NCBI taxonomy): Eukaryota > Metazoa > Chordata > Mammalia > Carnivora > Canidae > Canis > Canis lupus. The sequence goes on along the minus strand of NC_132846.1, from coordinate 26,418,354 downwards.
TACCACATGAACTTTGGCCGTATGTAAGTGAAACAAAACTCCTTCCTTCCAATCATAAATCCAACCCAACATATTCACCCATTCTGTATAAAAAGCTTTTGTGTCTATAAAATAGCATGTACCACATGGTATAGGTAGAGAACTATTACAACATTTTTCCTCCTGTGAGCCAGATAAGAACACAGGAGGTGTTATAAAGGGATATATGTCAGGGGTATATGTCAGGGGTGAGGTATGTCAGGGGTGCAATGATTAGGAGAAGAACATGGCAGATTCCATAAGGAGCTCAGTGCTGAGAAATTTCTGGGGAAAATAAAGACTGTTTTCTGTGACCAAGTCCACTTTTTTTTTTTCCAACTAGCTAAGGAAGAACGAAATAAGTTGGTTGAGTCTACTTCAGCCCACAGAAGACTACAGAATTAGAGAGGCTTCCCTCTGATGCCTGGGTAGAAAACTGACAACCTGGTTGTGTCGGTTTGCTCCAATAAGGATAACACAGCTAGGATACAGATAAAATTAGATTCATCACATGATTACATTTTAATAGTACTATTTTCTGAGAAACATCTGTCTCCTTTATGTATAAGTATGGTACTTAAATATAGATAGGATAAGAATCACTAGACTTGTATTTTCCAATGCTTTAGTGGTGATCACAATTTTTCATATCTAACAGAACTTGATATATCTTCTAATGACTATTATGATAGGAAGGAAATGATCCAGGACTTTCCACTTGAGTCTTCCTGTCCTGATGGCTCTTACTCCATGGTTCAGGGAGACAGGGTGAGTACTCTGCCACTTATTGTAAATCTATATGCATTGTGCTTGTCACTGAGGACGAAACTCAGTAATGGGATGAACAGGATGTATTCATAATCTCTTCTACATTATGAAACCAATATGAGGCAAGCTTGGATTAAAACTATACTTATTATTTAAATTCCATAAGCCTCCTCTCTGTTAAATACATCACCATGGCATTCATAATCTCTCTTACCATCCTCTAAACTTTATTTCTCTTACATCACTGCATAGTTACTCTGAAAAAGACCATAGTTCCCTTGAATATGAGTAAGAGGAACATTTACAGAATGCAGATATATTGTTATGAAGGCCATGTCTCAAGTGTAACTGGCTTCCCCTTCACTCAGAGAGATTTTTATATCTTAAGGAGTTGATGGTTTCCTATACTGCATTCCTAGTCCAAGTTAGAATCAGTAAATTGATTGTAATGGGATTATCTCCAACCTTTACTTCCAGATGATAGAAGGTGAATGCTCTTTTCCGTGTTATTGCAGATCCTTTCAAGGATGCTTGTACTCCCTTCTACAGTGTATTTTGTAACAGTTTAGTAAAGAACATTTTTCTTTGAGTTTTCCAGGGAATAGAGTTAATTGAGGATAGAGATACTTATGATAAACCCAGTGTAACATTCCCATGTAAATCCATTCTTCAGCTTGTACTTCATATTTTGTCATATCATAGTAGGACAAGTAGAAAATGATAATATTGTTACACTGGGTCTCTAGCCAGCCCAAATATCACCTTCACTCCCATTATTTAGCCTGAGGGGATCAATATATTGTACACCTGGATTTTAACAGAAGCAGACTTGTGTTTTACACTAAAACAAAATCAAATAATTCAATAACCTCAAATTAATTCATATGACACCACCATATGTGTAAATTTGACTAATCAACAAAGCAAATAATTAGACCCATCTTATTAGCTAGGTTAATTCAGAGTCTCAGATATTAATAAATATTTATAAATTAAGTTATAATGTATTGATATTAATAAATTCAGTCTCAATTAGCACATGGTCCATCCTCTTTTGGCTGGTAAACAGTACATTTCTATACATATTCTTCAGTGTCAGAGTGATTTAAGTTAGCAGAACCTGAGTTTTCCTCCTTCTAAGTGAGTACACCTTATAGTTTTTTGCTAGGGCAAGCAAGCATCTGACTCCAATTATAAATTGGGAGGTAATGGTATGTGTTAGCAGTGAGGCATACAGAAAGTCGTTATCTTTTTACAAAGTTACTGACTTAGGTGTGGTTGTATGATTTTCCAGCAAGAAAGGACTAACATCTTCAGACAGGTGAGGAAGAGTCACTTCATCACTAATGGGGGACCAAGAGAGTCATGGAATATGAGGTGTCTAGAACAATCTCCATTTTTCTAAATATCATGATTTCAGTTCTTTGAGTTTCAGTATTTCTTATTCACTTCCCTCCTTTCACATAAGGAAACAGAAGAAGCTGGAAATTAAGTTTCATGTGTGAAAGAAGCAAACTCTCCTTTTGATTTTAGTTCCAGTAATGAGTTTTATTCAGAGTAATTAAAAACAAAACAAAATAAAACTTCCTTGCTCTGTGACCACAGTAAGCTAAGAAATTAAAACTCTGAATCTAGTAATTTCCTTATGTAACTTGTTCAATGCAGGCAGCAGTACAAAAACTTCTGCAAAGGCCATTTTCAATTCACCAATATGATACAGTAGAGAAGAAGTAGACACAATAAGCACTGATCAGCTGTGAGACAGCTCCAGCATATCATTGATTCCCAAAACTACTCAATTCTACTAGCAAGACCAGAGAGCCATGATCAAGAACTTGAGAATCAGGACAGTGCTATCAAAGCCACAAATCCCAAAAGTTCAAAGCCTCTGCCCTAAAAAAAAAATGTAAGCAAGATGCTTGCTTTATGTGCAACTTCTCTCTCTCTTTAGAACACTAGCTACAGAGGACTCAGAAAAATGTAGTGTTAGCTCTTTAGCCTCCTCATTATAGGAAGTTATGCTTGAAATATGTTAGTCTTATTGTGGAACTAACCAATATAAATTATACCCATTAACAGGGGCTTCAATTATTTTATATAAGGTATTGTACAGTGAAGAATAGAAATATGTGTGTTTGTATCTATGTGTGTAGATATATGAGTGTGTTGAAATATACCAAATGATATACAATTAATTATTAAATCAAGTTCTTTGGCTTGAAGGAGGACCTAGAAGGAAAGAAGCAGGGGGCCATTTCAAAAAAAATTTTTTTAATTCATCATTATATGCAGTATTCTGGAGTGCCTGGGTGGCTCAGTTGGTTGAGCATCTACCTTCGGCTCAGGTCATGATCCCATAGTCGTGGGATCAAGTCCTACATTAGGCTCCCTGCTCAGTGGGGAGTCTGCTTCTCCCTCTCCTTCTTCCCCTCCCCCCACTCGTGTTTTTTTCTCTCTCTCTCTAAAATAAATAAAATATTAAACAATATATATGAATACTCTATATACCTATTACATTACATGCATGAGGAATTAGCAAACACTAAGTTACATCTATATCTACTAACTGGTAAGGATATTCATGAAAAATATGATAAGATTTTAAAAAGTAGTATTCAGGGGCACTGGGTTGGTGCAGTCAGTTAAGTGTGCAACTTTCGGTTTCTGTTCAGGTTGTGATCTCAAGGTCATGAGACGGAGTCCTGAGTCAGACTTGAGATTCTCTCTCCTCCCTCTGCCCCTCCTGCTGGTGCTCCCTCTCTAAAATAAATAAATAAATATTGTCCTCTAAAAAGTAGTATTCAAGTAATATTTGTAGTATAATTCAATTTTGGGAAAAAATCCACACACAAAATCCCCAGATAAGTATATAGGGCTTGAATATGTTTGTGTGAGTAAAGAGAAAGGCATGAAAGGACATAACTTAAGCCCCATTATTCATCAAATGGTGTGTTTTATTTTTACTACAATAATATAGTAATGTTATAATTTAAAAAAAATTAAGTATAGATAATTTAAATTCAAAGGTTTCATGGCATTCAGTCCCTATGATTGGTTGAACTATATAAATGAAATGAGGGGGTCCCTGGGTGGCTCAGTGGTTTAGCGCCTGCCTTTGGCCCAGGGTGTGATTCTGGAGCCCCGGGATCGAGTCCCACATCAGGCTCCCTGCATGGAGCCTGCTTCTCTCTCTGCCTGTGTCTCTGCCTCTCTCTCTCTCTCTCTCTCTCTCTCTTCTCTCTCTCTGTGTCTCTGTCTTTCATGAATAAATAGATAAAGCCTTTGAAAAATAAATGAAATTAATGTTTCCAAAAATTAACATTGCATATTGCCTATTTTGCAACTAGAGCTTCAATAGTGTATGCATTTTTACAAGAATCTTATTTGAGCCACCATATAGCAAGAACAAATTGTAAATAGTAAGAAGCAAATAAAATAAATTGCAATAAGGGAGTTTTGATTAGATAGTGAATAAACATTCTTAGGGTATGGAAGGTCAACAGCTTCTATTTATGCACATGAAATATGTTCAGCAGATGACACAATTGGAAAAGAACCAAAATTATTTTGAAGAAAGGAACAGTGAAAAAGTAATCTTTTCTTTAATTTACTACTTATTATATTACATTACATCTTCACTCTATTCAATGTTAAAAGTATTGATGGGAATGTTTTATTCTGGGCTAGTATGATCCTGCTGAGATTTCTGAATAAAGAAATAAGTAAATGCTTATAGCTAAAATATATCAGATCTTCTTTTCCATTATTTAGAGGAGATGCAGTTGTAGTAAAGAAGTCCATTATATTCTTATCTCCTTCCCTAGCATGGTGTGGGCAAAATGTCAAATTCTTCCCCTGTCTCCTCCTTACCTCTTTATTGCAGCTGTCTTAAGTTTAAAACTTATATATGCTGAAGAAAGAGTAGATTATACTGAATATACCATCTCAACAGAAAAACTGTTGTACTCTTTGTTTTTTTTTGTGTTTTTTTTTTTTGTGTTTTTTTTTTTTTTTGTACTCTTTGGATAGAGAAGCTGGCATTCAATTAATGATTCCTATAATTTCAGAATCATGAAGGTAAAACATAAGCCCATTTTATAAAATATATTTTGGATTCTTCAACTTCTAAAATAGCAGGCCATATGACATTCTCTGGTTTGATTTAAAATCATTAACAAAATATGCGTCCTTTATTTTATTATTTGCTTTCATCCTTGTAATCTGATGCTGGCCTATTAGGAATGACTGTGATGTCTCAAAATTTTTGAGGTAAATATGTAATAATAGTAAGAAGGATTGACAGCCATAATAATTATAAACATAAACACTGTAACAGATTGTGCTTGAGAATAGTAAAGACAGGCATATGTCTCACAAATTTTGAGGGAAATACATATACACACCATAGCTTATTATTTTTCAGCAATTAAGGGGAATAGCACAACCTTGATAGCATTTCTCCAAATATTACAAGGCAGAAACCAAAATGTTATTTGTTACAGCTGAGAACACCTCAAAGTCCATGCAGGAGAAAGAGTAAAAAATATAAAAGGTGCTCCGTTGGTAGTCACATTTTTTTCAGGTGGGAAATAGCTGTTATGTCAAATTTAGGCTGAGAGACGAGAGTAGTATATGAGACTTTGGATTTAAATGTGGTTAAATTTTGAATTCTTTCTTCCTCTTCTAATGTTCTTGGAGTCATGTCTGCTTAACATGTATATTTGCAATATTTTTATGGGTTTTTAGTCTCTTCTGTGTTTCTTACCTAATTTGATTATATAAGTAAATGATAGATCAAATTATATATCTAATTTGATATTCTTCCACTATCATATGTACTAGCAAATTAGCCATATATAAATAAAAATTAGGCCCATAACAGATATGTTGAGAAAAATGAAAGCAATTAAAACTAGGGAAGTACTTTCTCTAAGAACAGATTTTTTTCCCAGTTTGGGTGGGGGAGAGGCTTCTTTTTTTAAGGACTATAAATAAACGGTTAAATTATATCATGTTAGATGGAGGTCCTGCATTGACAGAAAAGATGGATCAAATAATCTCTAAACCCCATCCCTTCATCAAATTCTGTGATTATAATTTCTATTCAAATTAAATTATCATAATTCAAAACCTATTATTATAAGCTCAGTGGGCTAAAGGTTACATGGGAAATGAATGCATCACGGAGCATCACACAGAGAAACACAGTGTTAGACTACAAGGAAGTACATCTGAATACTAGCCTTCGATCCTTAGTTTTTCTTCCACCAACATTCTGTAAGCTTATTAGGCTAGTTTCTTTGGTGTTTTGAGGCTTATTTTAAAACACATGCACACACACACACACAGCATTATATGTGTATATATAATTTCTAGATTACTCTAGGCTAATTTGAGGTTTTATTATTTGGAGGACAGGCAAGAAACTCCAAGTTAGGATAGTAGGCATGAATGAATTAGCCAAGATAAATGGCTGGAGTGATAAAAAATATAAAAAATAAGAAATCTGGAACTAAGTAATAGGTCCAGATAGGAACATGGAAAAGTAGGTTTCACTTGAAGACAAGGAGGGAAGTAGAAAGAGTACTTCTGAGTAATAAGAGTTCCTGTTCCAAATAACGGAAGTACTTCCAAGTCCAAGAGCACATTTTTCTTAGCTAACTATTTTCCAACAATTAGGAATAATCATCTTTCTAGTGCCCAATATGTGATGAGAAATTTTGGTGTAGGGGCACCTGGGTGGCTCAACAGTTGAGCATCTATCTTTGGTTGGTCATGATCCTGGCATCCTGAGGTCAAGTTCTTCTACAGGCTCCCAGCAAGGAGTCTGCTTCTCCCTCTGCCTATGTCTCTGTCTCTCTCTCTGTGTCTCTCATGAATAAATATGTAAAATCTTAAGTAGTCAAAAAAAAATCTTAAGTAGTCAATAACTAGAAAAGCCAGCAAGGGAAAAGGTGCTTACAATCACAAAGGAAAAGACTTACAATTAATTTTGAATTAATTCTTCAAGTCTTGCACAGCTGTTTTACATAAGCTATTTGTTTAGACATCTGTTGCAGGTAACAGGTGAGGATTATGAAATATTCTGATATTTTAAAGGAACAAAGAATAAGGATATTTGTAAGCTGGTTAAATTATAACTATAGCATAGTAAATAATGTCCTTGTAACTGCTGAGATATATATATATATATATATATATATATATATATATATTACAATTACTGAATGTGTACATGTACTAAACACTATACTATGTGTCTCACATGAAAATTTTCACTTAATACTAACTACCTATGATATAGGTAATATTATTTTTGTCATTTTACAGACAAGAAAAATGAAGCTTTAAGAGGGAAATAAGTAAGGTTATAAATGGCAGAGACTGGTCCCAAAGGACTTATATCAAAAATATCATGTTCATGTTTTTAATGGCTTTATGAGTTAATAGACTTCTAGTAATGTAATGTAGTAAATTCACAAACATAAACCAGGAAAAGCTAAAATCACATTGTATTGCACAAATCATACAGGAAAATCATGTTTTAATCACTGCAGGTAAAAGTATGTCAGAAACTGAGAAATAATACTAAATAGATTTTAAAAGATAATACTTATTTTATCTTTGAATATTGCCCATGATATTGATTTCTTAGGGAGTTCACAGTCCTTTGATTAAAAAGATATATTTGATAAATGTTTAAAGCCTTATGATTGATAGCTCAAAATCTTTTCTTTCCACAATTTTTTTTTCAAAAAGAGTATTTTCTAGTATATAAAATGAGTAGACCAAGAGCTCTTAGGATAGCAACATTGCTATATTTATCATGTTTATGGTGAGAAGATGAATCAAATTACCTTTTGTATATTTCTTAACATTAGCATTTTTCCTACTATTTTTAAATATAGAAATATATATATTATATGTAATATATATATTATGTACAGTTGACCCTCAAACAACACAATTTTAAACCACACAAATCCACTTATATGTGGATTATTCTCTGATAAATCTGATAAGGTACTGTAAACATTTTCTTTTATGATTCTCTAAATAACATTTTTTCCGAGCTTACTTTATTCTAAGAACATAGCATATAATACATATAATCAAAATATGTGTTAACTGGCTGTTTATGTTACTGGTAAGCCTTTCAGTAAACAGAAGGCTATATTTGTAGCTCAGCTTTAGGGAAGTTTAAAGTTATTCACAGATTTTTGACTGCACGGGCATCAGTGCCCCAATTCCTGCAATGTTCAAGGGTCAATTCTATATTCCATCTATCTCTTTAAATACATATAGAAAATTGATAGAGTAGTATAATATAATTAACAACTATGTAATTGTTACCGAGCTTCAGTAATTATAAACATTTTGTGGCACTTTCTCTGCTCCTTTTCAATCTCTATACATACATACACACATATCATAAATATACGCATGTGCTTTTTTGCTAAATCATTTAAAAGTACCTCTCAAACACCATTGGCACTTCATCCCTTGATAATTCAGCATGTATTTCCTAAGAACAAGAACATCATCCTACTGGATTCTAATACAAATTCTATACAATGAAATTATAAGCCAGAAATTTAATACTGATATAACATTATCTAATAGGAAATTCTCATATTAAATTTATCATATTCTCCCAAATACATCCTTTATATCTTTTATTGCATCTAGAATTAAATCAAGATTCATGCATGACATTCAGTTTTAATGTTTCAGTTGTTTATTTTGATTTAGAAGGTTCCAAAATATTTTTTATATCTAATACAATAATGACATTGACATTTTAAAAGAGTTTAATCCAGGTATTTGTATAATGTCCTGAAGTCTGAATTTGATTGATTCCTAATAATTTGTTTCAGATTAAATATTTCAGCAAGGATACCATATAGCTGGTGTTTTCCATATTACATTCCACCAAGAGATGTACAATGTTGGTTGTTCCATTCTGGTGATGTTAAATTGGATCACATGGTTTAGGTAATGTACACCAAAAAGAAAAAGGTAAGGTTAATTTTTGACTCATTTTTCACCATTGGTCATGATTGAGATGATGTGAGTGTGCTTGGTCCTTACAGCTTTCATCTAATGGCTTAAGAATCTATTAATGGTCCTTACCTGTATCCGTAACAGTATCAACTATACATTGGTAAATATGAAATGGTGATTTTCTAATTCCTTCACTTCCTGTATATTTATTGGTATTATTCTGAAAAGAAGATTCCTTTTGAGAATTGCAATCGATTCTGAATTATTTTCTTAAATGCTAAAAAGCCATTACTATCGTTTATTCTTCTGGATACTTTACTTGTGTGTATTTAGCCAGTAGGAGTCCTTTAAGCACCTAAATTTTTGACATGCGCTTGCCAGTTTTTAAGTGTGCTCTTGCTTACTCCCACTAGATATTACAGGTTCATCTATTTTCTCCCTATTTAAAACTTGATTTAAGTCATTTTTCCAAGAAGTTCTGGTTCCTTCTGGTGGGAAGTTGTATTTAAGAAGACATGACTGTCTTCTTAAATACAACTTATGACTGTTGCTGCTGTGATATATTTGCCTCTGGGTTGGGAGGTTCTTTGGGGGAAACAAGCTAGGATGTATATGTATGTATAGAATATGATTATATGTATATACAATAGACAAGTCTAATAAAATGGTTCAGGAAGACCAGGATTATATATAGGGAGATAATATATATTTAAAATTTCTACTGTTACCTTTATATTTATGCTTTTTATAATGCTTTCAGTTTCCCCTTTACTTACTTTGGCTTCTACAATTTGGGTTTCCACATTTAAATGGTACCCTTTGGCTCCCACTTATTTTATATTTTTAAGGATATATAATATTTACATACTATGTTTCTGCCCTTGCTCCCATCTCAGTGTTAGTTTTGGTCCTCCAACTGGATTTAATCTTCAGAAACAATCACTTTGCTGAAACCTTCCCAGTCCTATCCTGGTTGGATAAAACTCAACCTATAAACTATTCTTCAGAAAGGCTTCAAGAATACAGTATTCTCTGAGCTGTTATATATTTTTTTTTCTTTAGTCTCGTAAAAGCCCAGCCTCACACAAACTGACATGCTTTTAATTTTAGCCACATGTACAAGAGACTTGAGAATAAATTCGTATGCATGGAGCATTCACACAAGCTCAGACTCACCTTATCCTGAGAAGTAGTTTCCTAAGTACAAACTGTGCATGTACATCATTTTCTTCCCCCAGACATTCCCTAATGTTGCAGTAAACATACAAGTACAGACCAGAAGGTAAAAGAAATAACACTTCCTCCAGTTAAAGCTCAATCAAAGGGCAATGGGAGTAGAAGAAAATATTTCAGACTCCCTTGCTTCAGACAGACATCTCTGGGAGGCATGCTGAACACTCTTCAGGGAAGTATGGCGAGTTAGGGCCCCGCTGCTAAAGGAATTATTTCAATAATGCACTCAGGCTTTAAGTACTTCCCTAATTATTCTTTCTACTCCCTCCCTCTAACTTTCTGGAATCACTTCCAAAATAATTTAAACTGCACTTACATGCTTATCTTGATTCTGTTTTCAGGATAACTCAAAGTAAAAGAGTTGGTACAATAATTCATTCTAGAAAGTAACCATGATGAAGCATGTCTAGAAATATATCACTAATTATGACAATAAGTACTGCCTTATTTGTGTTATTTGTGTTAACCCCGAGTGTGTTACTAAAGGTGAAAATAGTTGAAAGACCTATATTCTGAAAACTAGAAAACATTGATAAAAGAAATTGAAGATGGCACAATTCAAAACATATTCCTTGATCATGGATTAGAAGAATCAAATATTGTTAAGATGTCTGTACTATTCAAAGGAATCCAGTTTTTAATTTTTTGCATTAGATCTCTATCAAAATAACATGACCATTTATCACAGAACTAGAACAAATAATATGAAATTTTATATGGAACCACAAAATATGCCAAGCAATATTGAAAAAGGGGAACAAAACTGGAGGTATCACAATCATATATTTCAAGATTACTACAAAGCTGTAGTAATCAAAACAGCCTAGTACACTATCACAAAAACAGACATAGATCAATGGAATGGAATAGAAAACCCAGAAATGAACCTACTCTTATATTATTAATTAATCTATGACAAAGGAGTCAAGAATATGCAATAGGAAAAAGCAGTCTTTTCAACAAGTCATGTTGGGAAAACCAGACAGCTATGTGCAAAAGAATAAAACTGGACCATTTTCTTATACCATACGTAAAAATAAACTCAAAATGAATCAAAGACCTAAATGTGAGACCTGAAACCATGAAAATCCTAGAAGAGAGTATAGGCACTAATTTCTCTGATAGCAGAAGCAGCAACATTTTTCAAAGATGTCTCTTAAGGCTGCCAATATAAAAGCAAAAAATAAACTATTGGGACTACATCAAAATAAAGAGCTCTTGCACACGGAAGGACACCATCAACAAAACAAAACATAAAGGCAACGTACTGAATGGTTGATAAAATATTTGCAAATGATATATCCAATAAGGGGTTAATATCCAAAATATATGAAGACCCAACACAACTCAACACCAAAAAGCCCCCAAATAATCCAATTTAAAATTGGACAGACGGCAGCCCGGGGGCTCAGCGGTTTAAGCACCACTTTCAGCCCAGGGCTGGATCCTGGAGACCCGGGATCGAGTCCCTTGTCGGGCTTCCGGCCCTGCTTCTCCCTCTGCCTGTGTCTCTGCCTCTCTCCCTCTCTGTGTGTCTGTCATGAATAAATAAATAAAATCTTTTTTAAAAAAATATAAATACATTAAATAAATAAATAAATAAATAAATAATAAATAAAATTGGACAGAGAACATGAATAGACATTTTTCCAAAGAAGACATACAGTGGCCAACAGACACATGAAAAGATGCTCAGCATCAGTAATTATCAGGAAAATGCAAATTAAATTCTTGCAGCTACTGTGGAAAACAATATGGAAGCTTCTGAAAAAACTAAAAATAAAATTGCCAAATGACCCAGTAATTTCACTACTGTGTACTCAAAGAAAATGAAAACACTAATTTGAAAAGATATATGCACCCTTATATTTATTACAGTTATGTACAATAGCCAAAATATGGCAGCAACCAAAGTGTCTGTCCATAGATGAATGGATAAGAAAGAAGTGATGTATATAGATATATAGATAAATATGTTATGGAATATTTCTCAAACAGTAAAAATGAATGAAATCCTGCCTTGTGCCACAACATGGATGGACCTACAAGCTATACTGCTAAGTGAAATAAGCCAGAGAAAGACAAATGCCATTATGATTTCACTATATAAGGAATTTAAGATTGAAAAACAAACAAAAAAGACGAAGGAGAAAACACTTTTAAATAGAGAACTAACCGGTGGTTGCCAGGGAGTGGAGGGTGGGGGATGGGTGAAATAGATGAAGGAAATTAAGAGAATACTTATTGTGATGAGCTCTGAGTAATGTACAAAATTGTTGAATCTTATTGTATGCCTGAAACTAAAATAACACTGTATGTTAATTATACTTCAATAGAAACAGGGACTCTAAAGCCTCATGGTAGTAAATACGTTAGAATCATTTTTTTTTAAATTTGAGACCAAAGAATCCACCAGACACTAGGAGATCTCAGATGACACTCTCTTTATTAAATCTGTAATGAACAAATTAATATGGTAGCATATTTGAGAAGCTCTGTGGTGGCTACACTCTGTAACCCAGAATGAGATGATACTTGTAATAGATCTCATTAGATCAATGTGAGTCATAGAATTGTAAATAAGTGAAGGCATTTAAATTACTTAATGTGCAAAGACAAGGTGAATATGACTGCTATCATTGGACCAAGGGTGAAATGAAAACCAAGGATCCATTAATAAGCATAGTACAAGATGAGTGGATAGGCAACAAAGGTAAGCTTGATTGTTGAACCAAGAAAAACAAAAGCCAGTGAATGGAAGTTTCATCTATTTCCAACTTTTGGTCAGTTCTGAGTCAGAGCACATGAATTAAATGGAGTTTGACTTCTCTTAAAAAAACAACCTTATAATACCCCCACATGTTAGCATTCTCCTAATCCTTCTCCAAATGTACTTGTGGTTATTTATCAAACTGTATATACTAAGGCAGAGAGAATACTCACATCTTTTGAAAGTCTTTGCATACACTGTACAAAACGACTCCACGCCACCATATGAAACCCTATGGTGACCACCAAATTAGACTAGTGAAGTATGAATAATAAAAGTACTGTTGCCAAAATTTGTCTAACAAAGATTCCAATGAATCTATGGCTCTGTGGTTATTTATCTGTGTTCTGAATATGAAATTGGAATAGATAAACTTTGCAGCTAACAGAACCCTCACTTTGGTTCTCTGACCTATAGAAAAAGAAACATTAGAAAAAATGTGGTAGAAAACCCTGAAACTGGTTTCTCCTCAACCAAAAGAAGCTACACTACATATAGGGTGGCATTGCAGAGAGTAGAGCCACATTCAACAGATTGAATACAGAGTGGCGGTTCCTTGAATATTCCTGCATGGCCTTTGCAATAATAGATAGATTATGATAGGCTAAGAAGGACTAGTATGATGTTAATTAAGTGGCAGCTTTAATGGTGAATATTGCACTGGTTGTGGTTTCTTCATGGATAAACATAACCTCTGGCTCTTTTAATGCAGCTATTGATTGGAGAAATTACCCCCCCCCTCCACACACACACACACACACACATATGACCCAAGTGAAGAAACATCCATCCAATAGCCCAGAGAATTTTTTAAGTCCTTGGAATGAAGATATAGGGGGAAACCATAGAGAGGAGGTGACAGATGGTTGATCCATGAACCTGACTCAGGCAAACGTAGGCTCTTTACTCTCTCCCCTGTTTTTGGAATGTGTTCCACTTGCCTTCTCAGTTTCCAGAATTGCCCCAAGAGCATACCCTTTAGATGGTGATGTGTGGTTGAGGCCCTCTAGAAAGTATATGTGACCGAATCCAGTTAAGGCCTCTATATATACTTTTAAGATTTGGACGACAAGCGAGATCTACTTGTCTTGTGACTGCCCCAGACAAGCCCCAGACAATGTAAGTTCCCTTGCCTATGAAACCTGCCACCTACCAGTCTGGAGTGGTCTGCCTCTTTCTTCAGTTTCTTCTTGCCCTCTGCATAAAGAAACTAGTTCAGATTACACCCCAGAGGCTCCCAGTGTTGTAAAGCAAAAAAAGGAGTGGGTCCTCATCTACTAAGGGCACTATCAGAAGCCAAAAGAAAAGTTTCCACGTCTGACATATTTTGGCTAGAGTAAACCAACTTTGGGCATCTCACCAAGAGAGAGGAATAATGGAACACATATATATTGAAATCACCTATCTGGCTCATTGCCAAGATAGTTCAGATTCTAAATGAAAAAATAAGTAATATCAGGAATACAAAGTGAAGTTAGGAAAAGAGATGCAACATTGTAAATAAATAAAGAAAAATAAAACTAACCAACAATTGCTACTGGATTAACAGCAGTTTGCTTTTCAGCAACTATTAAAATTTCGTACTATACTATAATGAAAGCAAGTAGAGCCCAAAGGAAGTTGTAACACACGGTATAAATTAAGAAATTTGTCTCCATGTTGAACATGGAGCCTTCTGTTCAGCCAACAACTATCATTCATTAAATAGTGTAGTGCATCACATTGCATGGGAAAGGTAATGTTATTCATGAAGGATTCCCAAACCAAGTGAACTTCATTTTACACATTACCTTGTTAGTAAGGAAGTCCATTTATATTATCTGCTTGACTAAATTAGGCCAGATGCTTTGAGAGTGAGTTTGGTACATATCCAGAATCATAAGATAATCTTCTGAGCCCCAAACAAAAAAAAAAAAAATAACAAGTGTTTGCCAAAGAGTAACATCTGGGGTGTCTCATAGCACAATCCCCGTAACAATGAAAATGGGTACAACGTCCAATTTTCATCTGTTAAATGTGCTAATTCTGCAAATATATGTGGCCTCATTTGCTACTTCAAATAAAAGTACCAGAGCATCTGTTCAGGTAAAACCCATATCCAAGGACGTTAACTGTGCTCCTTGGAGCCAGATTTTATGCTCTTTAAATAAATATTATTTATGCTTTAGAGAGTCTTTTATCAACAGGATTTGAAGATTTTTGCTTTGCTAAGAAATTCTTCATGAGAATCATGTCCTATAGAATCATCCAATTCTGACAACAGAAGGCCTGTTCAAAGTAATATTCTGATTATCTTTAAATAAATAACTTTTTATAACATTTTTCTATATGAACAAAGACAGTTCAGATAACTTCAACTCTTTTCCATTTTTCCTAGTTGCTTGTTCTTTTTATTCCTTCTAAGGCTTAGCAAACTCTCAGGTCCAAGTCCCTCCTTTCACTATAACCGTACTAAGGCTTGATTCCTCTTCCCAACAGAGGTCAAGAAGTAAATCTCAAGACTAACAAGACATATTGAAGCTATTCATGATTTTATATTTGCTTATATTTGTCATCATAAATCATGTCATACTACTGTGATTAAAGCCATCCCTCCAGTAGCTCACCCTCTCAGTTCCTGGGCCTCCTCACTACCAATGATCTCATCTCTACTCCATCTTAACTACCATTCAACTATATTACCTCCATCTTGGTTAAGGAGCTGCCTAGGTTTCTTCAAAAATAATATTGTGTGGGAGAGCAAGACTTCAGCTGGTAAAGGAAACAAGAGCAGGAACATGTATAAATGGCCACAGCTTTATGCCTGTGGAAAAAGCCAATTATCCCTGCCATCAGTGTACTGAAAATGGTACATGCTGAAAACAGCAATGATAGTAGATAAGATAGCCAGGCCTGCAGAGGTCAGTACTCGCATTCCCTGCAGTACCCTCTGAGACGTGTGGAGTTACTCACGTTCTCAGTCCCTAGCTGTCCCTCACAGAATTGATTTCTTTTTTTTCTCTTTCTTTCTTTCTTTCTTTTTCTTTCTTTCTTTCTTTCTTTCTTTCTTTCTTTCTTTCTTTCTTTCTTTCTTTCTTTCTTTCTTTCTTTCTTCTTTCTTTCTTCTTCTTTCTTTCTTTCTTCTTTTTCTTTTTAAAGATTTAATTTATTTATTCATGAGAGACACACACAGAGAGAGATAGAGACATAGGCAGAGGGAGAAGCAGGCTCCCATAGGGAGCCCCATGTGGGACTCGATCCCCCCAACCTGGGATCATGCCCTAAGCCAAAGGCAGACGCTCAACCACTGAGCCACCCAGGCACCCACAGGGTTGATTTCTTGAGTTGTTTTTCCTTCCTCATTTCCACATACTTTAAATTCTGCAATGATAAAACAGTCCACCTGGACGTGGGTCTTCACCTCCGCATGTGCTCTTGGCCATACCTGGTGATGCAGCCCCTTTAGGTGTCTCTTTGCTCCAAAGTATTAGAATCTGAGTAATCATTTCATCTCTCATCGCACCGCAATTTTGGTTACAGCTCATCTCATAGTCTACTTTGTTGGACCAAGCCCCAAAGACCCTTCAAATTTGGGAAGATTTTAGAAATTATTATGAAACATAAAAGCATAAACGGAGATAATTCGTGACCATTTATTGAGTACTTAATTTAAGCCAAGCTTTGTATATTAAGTGCAGAAAAATACCCCTACAGTACAGTGCTTCTATACAGTATTTTTGTTTTATTTTTACTATTTTTATTTACTGTGGGTAGTCCAAATACTGTTTTCCAAAGTTACTTAGATCACACCTACTGGGACGCCTGGGTGGCTCAAACGTTGAGCATCTGCTTTAAGCTCAGGGCGTGATCCGGGGGCCCTGGGATCAAAGTCCCACATCAGGCTCCCTGCAGGGAACCTGCTTCTCCCTCTGCCTATGTCTCTGTCTCTCTCTGTGTGTCTTTCAAATAAATAAATTAAATCTTTTTAAAAAATCACACCTACTCTCCTCCTTTCTCACTTCAGTGTTGTTATGTGATTCATTTGTGTTGCAGTTAGATACATTTGTCACAGCCTGGTTTATTTTTATTGTGTTTGTTGTTGTTTGCATATACTAAAAATTTTAGTGGTGTATAGTTCTATGGGCTTTGACAAATGGATAGAATCCTTTATCACCATCGTATTCACTTTGAAAATGATCTCATATGATGATCACATCATAAAGGCTGAGTCTTTATAAACAACGGTATTCCTCATTCCTAAACTTATTCAGTATTTTAAAGACATTTCATCACTGTCTTTTAGCTTGTATTATTTCTCAGAAATATTCCCACATCTGCATCTTAGTTTCTCTGTACACAGCATCTTTTTTTCTGTTTGTCTTAAGATTCTCTTTTCATTGCTGCTATTGGTTATGACATGAAATGGTATAGTTTCCTTCATATTTCTTGTGCTAGTGGTTTATTGAGATGTTTCAGTATATGTGTTTATAATTTCTATCATGCTTGTGAATTCACTGGCCATTATTTGTTCAATCTTTCGTATCCCTCCCACTGAAAGTCTACAATTGTATATATAGCAATCTGCTTGAAGTTATCCTACAAAAATATCCTATATCCTACAAGTAACTTTGTTTCCATCTGCATTTTGTTTTGAATACTTTATTTTTTAATATTTTATTTATTTATTCATAAGAAACAGAGGCAGAGGCATAGGCAGAGGGAGAAGGAGAAGGAGGCTCCCTGCAGGAGAGTGGGATTTGATCCCAGGAACCTGGGATCACAACCTGAACCAAAGGCAGATGCTCAACCACTGAGACACCCAGGTACCCTGTTTTGGATAGTTTTTATTGATATATCCTCAGAATCATTAATATATTCACCTGTAATATCTGATATGGCATTTATCCAATTCAGAGTTTTTTATTTTCAGATATTATAGTTTTCACTTTAGTAGTTTGATTTTGATCATTTAAAAATATCTTCCTTGTATCTACTTTTTAATCTAATTTTGAAAACTACTTTTAATGACTTCTTTGATAATCCAGATATCTCTACCACTTCTGAGTCTTAATTGATTTTTCTCCTCATTTTGGGTTGTCTTTTCCTACCTCTTTGCATTCCTGGTAGTCTTTGAAGGGTTCCTGATATTGTGAATTTTATTTTGGTACATGCTGGGTAATTTTTTCACATTTTTAAAAAAAGATTTTATTTATTTATTCATTAGAGACACACAGAGAGAGAGAGAGAGAGAGAGAGGCAGAGACATAGGCAGAGGGAGAAGCAGGCTCCATGCAGGGAGCCCGACGTGGGACTCGATCTCAGAACTCCAAGATCACACCCTGAGCCGAAGGCATCCCAATTTTTTACATTTAAAATTCTTAAGTTCTGTTCTGTGGTGCAGTTAAGTGACTTGGAAATGGTTCGTTCTCTTATGGCTTGCTTTATGATTTGTGGGTCTGGAACAATGGTCAGTCTAGGGATTATTATTACCCACATATGAAAAAAGACCTTCCTTCATACTCTGTTCAATAGTCCATGATTTAATTTTTTCACAGTTTAGCTGGTAGGAAGGGACACTATTCATAGCCTTGTTTGAACATCAGATGCTGTTCTACTATTTTGTTGTTATTAGATATTTTCCTGCAGGGATTTTCCTCACATCCACGTGCTAAATACTTGCTTTATACTTTAGGAGAACCCCCTGCAAGTCTTTTGTATTCTCTTTCCATGATTCTCTCTCCTCTCTGTTACTTTATCCTGTGAATTCTGGTATCCTTGATCTCTTTAGACTCTCAGCTCTGTCTCTGCAACCTTAAGAATATTCTGGGCTCCCCTTAAGTTTCCAGTCACTGCACTGTGCTAGAAACAGTGCAGTGAGTTGGGTAATGATAGGGCTTACCTTATTTGTTTTCCATTTCCTTTTTCTTCATTGTTCAATGCCTAGTACTTTAAAAACAATTATTTCATTTTTTCCCCTATTCTTTTGCTGTTTTGTTATTGTTGCTGTTGTTTTAGGCAAGCTAAATCCAGTTCTTCTTATTCCATCTTGGACAAAAGAAAAATTCTCTGGTCATACTGAGACAGAAAACAAAAGAGAGAATCCATTTCTGCCTATGGACAGGGTATTCTTGAATTTTTTAAAAATATTTTATTTAAATTCAATTTGCCAACATATAGTATAACACCCAGTGCTCATTGCATCAGGTGCCCTCCTCATTGCCTATCACCCAGTTACCCCATCCCCCCTCCTACCTCTCCTTCTGCAACTTTTTGTTTGATTCCCAGAGTTAGGAATCTCTCATGATTTGTCTTCCTCTCTAATTTTTCCCACTCAGTTTCCCTCCTTTCCCTTTAGTCCTTCACATTCCACATATGAGTGAGTCCATATGATGATTGTCTTTCTCTGACCTATTTCACTCAGCATAAGGTATTCTTGAATTTAATTTAATCTCTTACTATTTGGGTCATGCAGCATCTCCTGAGGTAAAATTCTAATCCTCCTGCTATGTTTATTACATCAAATGTACCAGAGGCTCTGGCTATTGCAGGAAGTTGGCCTCTTGAAGGAAGGAAGATCTTAGGAGGCATAAACCATATCTGCAGTTAATCACAGACTTAATGGCTAACCCTACATGATTAAAAGTAGCAAAAGTGGGAGATGCTATTTCTACTTCCATCATATTTTTCATATGGAGGGCCCTTCATCAGGATAGAACTCCTTGCCTTTCTGTCCAGTTCAGGCTTTTCCTCAATGCTTGGGGGGTTATTATTCCATTGATAAGTTTAGGTGCTAGGACTCAAACCTCTTTTCTCCTATTCTTTTCCTGATACCTTATCTTTGGCACATACCCATACTCTGGAACCCCTCATAATATAGGCACCTCTCTCCTTGTATTTTCCTGAATTTTCATTACATGATGTACAATGCAAATTCCAGTAGCAAATTTCCTTAAAGGAAAACCAACCAACCAACAAACCAAAATTTCTACATAATTCTCTACCTGTATGTTGCCTTATTTCATTGTTTTTTTTCTCAATCCACTTAAAATCTGTATAAATAGAGAAACAATGTTCTGGGCAGGCAGGAAAATCTCCGAGAAGGAAAATTGGGTAAAAAGGAAGTAGGGAAAAGAAGAGTTAACTCGGTATTTTTGGTAGAGGATTTCAAAATCTTCTTAGCCTTTGGGGCATAGAGACAAAACTCAGTAGTTGGTAATAGGGAGTTGACCAAATTTTATGATGGAGTCACATTTTAAAAATTGATTTTAATGTCTATTCTGAGATTTTTCCTCATTTCAAAGAGCCTGGGGATGCTCAATGAGTATAATCATTTTGTAAAACAGGCAATAAGGAATTTCTACATCCATTCATGGTTATCAAGAGAGCATTCAAAACTTTGAGTTAGAGAATACAGATGCAGACAACGTTTGGAAATCCAAACAGGAATTAAGAGAAATGAGAGAACAGCTTCCAAGACCTGACGCTCATATTGACAGATAAAAATTCTGTTGACAGCAAGAAAAGGGAAGACCACTGTGACAGTGGTGTTCACCAAACTTCTCATTTCTTCCTTCACTTCTCTTAGCCTTTCTCGCAGTTAGATTAGGGTCATGTAGCTAGTTCCAGCCAATGACACATGAGGAAAAGTGATTTGACACCTCCTAGCTAAGTGAGGCATTGAAAACCATGTGCATGGTGTACTTTTCCATTCTACATTCCAGATAAACCTGCTTCTTCAAAAATCATCTGTCCATAACGTGGTGGTGCTGCTAAGTTCCTGGGAATCTGAGGGTTCTGTGGACCTAAGCACCACCTCACTCATGTGGAATCTGTTGTATGGTAGAGCAAACTTTTATAGTGTTGAGCCACTAATATTTTTTATTCATTTTTTTCCACACTATAAATTAGTCTATACAGACTAATAGAGGCCCCAAATCTAGAGAGATAGAGGTGCCTGATAGATGAGTAGCAAGAAGTGCGCATTGTAAAAAAGATAACAATAAAGCTAAAAAAAAACTTGTGTATAAGGTCAGGATTGAACTTAATATTGCATTCCAAAATTCAAATGCAAACTATGTGTATATTTCCTATCTACACTCAATATGATTTTAATCAAAATATTAAATTAAGATTCAAGGGATCTTAATGTGAGGGCAGAAATGAATGGTTAGAAATGGTTAGGGCATTATACCAATTGAGCTTTTAGCAAAAACTAGCCAATAAGAATACTACACTACAATATCAATAATATATTATAACCAGAATATATGAGAATATATGTGTATCATAGGGAATATAGTCAGTAATATTGTAATAACATTGTATGATGACAAATGGTAACTACCATTATTGTGACACATTGTATGATATGTAGAATTGTCAAATCACTATGTTGTATACATGAAAGTAATATAGCATTTTATGTTAACTATATTTACATAAAAAAATCAAAACATACATTTTGAGAATGTATGGTTAAAAAAAAAAGGGAAAGCCCAATTTTTTTTAAAGTAGGCTCCTTGCCCAGTACAGAGCCCAAGGTGGGGGGCCTAAACCCACAACTATGGGATTGAGATTTGAGTTTAAATCAAGAGTCCAATGCCCACTGACTGAGCCACCTAGGTGCCCCAGAAAGGTCTATTTTTATGATGAATTTTGGAATAAACTTGATTTTTCTGACACTTTAATGTGCATACCCTTCTTAGATTAAATATTGATTCTGTTGTAACTCACTTAAGCTAAGCTCCTTAAAAATTCATGACTGTTTTCTTCTTGCAAGACCTGTAACATTTCCAGCCCCAGGTGTCCTAAAAAAAAACAGGGATACCGCGCTATTTTTATTTGGTTTGTTTGTTTGTTTGTTTGTTTGTTTTGTAACCTGTAGTATCACAGGATACTAACATTGTCTGTTTTCATTTCTCTTAAAAAATGCGTCAAATACTGGAATCTTAATGAGTACACTTTGTAACAGTTACATTTCTATAACCTTTCAGCAATATTTAAAATTTTCTTTCAGATTTATTCATTATAAAATTAACCATTAACTAGAAAAAAGGTGGTTTGGGTAAGTAGAACTCTTTGTAGCAATGGATCTTATAAAGTAGACAGTGCTAAGACATTAATTCACATCTCTTACTTGCCTTAAAGAATTCAGTAGCTATTACATAGGAAAGGAAACCTCCCCGGGGTTAAAATAATCAAAGGAAATAAGTTTTCTGAATACATGCTTCCTATCACTATAAATGCACTAAAGAGAAAACTGATCTTCTCCATCTTCATCTTTACCTGGATATTCTCATCCCTTCCTAACTTCTACTTAAATAGTTATCTAAAAGAATGTTCTCTGAGTACTAGTTGACACCATAGCATCTTTCACTTTCTTTCCACTCTGGTACACTGACATGAAATCTATGGTTTCTGTTAGTTATAAAGCAATACTATCTGAGAGACAGTGGCTGTAGACTTATAGGCTGAGGAGATCAATCCCCAGGGCCAGAGACACAGGCAAGGGCGCCAGTGTTCAATGTCAAGATCAGTTTTCACTGCCATTAAAACCCATGCAACTGACAATACAAGTAAACACATCCTCCATACTAAATGCTTTTATAAAATCATGTACAAATGTAGATAAGTACTTTAGCTTATCCCATGAATATTTAAGTTTGTCTATACATTCCTATTGTGAAATCCTTGCAAGCCACAGCATACAATTATGGGATTCTGGGATAAAGCAAACAAATAACTTAAATGATAAGTACTAATAATGCTGGATACAAATTACTGTTTCCTGAAAGTCCACCTTAATCCCAAATTATATACTTCAACTCTTTCTTCCCTTTTAATCAGTTCTTTTCTAGAAAGGCACTAATTCCTTCCTACACATAGAATTGTAGAAATCCTACACTATTAGCCTGCCTAGTGTATCAGGCTCAGGCTCTTCTCTGGCTTTAATGATGACAGTTTAAGCACAAATTCGGTAACAGTTTCCATATAACCTAAAATTTGTGTATATCAAACAAAAATATTACACCTTATAGCTTTATTCTGTTTCACTGTTTTAAATTTTAAAAACAAAATCTCTGATTGTGCTGAGAGAATTGGTATATCAGTTTCTCTATCTTGAAAGTCATTTTTTAAAATTCTAAAACTACCAATTAAATTCAGCGAAATGTAGTACTACAGGAGTTGAAGACATAAAGTGTAGTAGAATCAGGCTGGAATAATTCCAAATGTGCTCTGGAAGTAAATGTAGGCAGCTGAATCTGTGCATGCCAGGCAGTGAATATATTTATAACTATGAATTTTCCATACTACCTTTCACATAGGATACAATGTTTCTTAGGTAATGTGAAAGAAGTATAAAAATAAAATAAATGAAATATAAAACAATAATAAATAAAATGAATAAAATTAAGTTTTAAGAATTTAACAAACTACTTTGATATTATATATATATATATCACTAAAATTCAATAGTAACTATAGCAACTGTCTTTATAATTTGAATTAAAAAATTTGTTTTTAGGGAGGGGTATTTTCTTATGGATGTTATTTAGAATTTCTAGTTTCAAAAAAAGAAATTTCCAGTTCATGGTCAAAATAAGAAAGTGAGGTGAGTTATAGTTGATGTAACTATTCTCAAATTCTCCACAGATAAGGGATCATCTCCAAGATATGCTACTTTGACTGTTTTGTTGTTGGTGCAAAACTGACTTTTATGAAGTAAAGGAGAAAAATATCCAATGCTGCTATTGGCTATCCAACAGTGAAACTTTTGAAAACAGTAGAAATGCATATTGAAACTCAACTACCTCAAATATAAGCACTAGCAATTTGAATTCTGAAGCCTTATATATTGTATTTTTCTGTCAATTTGTAGTAACATAACTAGGAATATTGGACAATTGAATTTTCCATGCAGGAATGCCTCATATGGTTTTGCTGATTGTAGACTTTAGAAGGGTGTCCAGCTGATGACCCGTGAGGGACAAAATCTAGCCAACATTCTGCTCAGTGAGCTATAAATTCATGCATATGATTGCATCTGCCCAGAGAAAGTAGCACATTTTTTAAAGGATTTATTTATTTTAGAGAAAGAGAGAGTGAGAGTGTATGGAAGGGGTGGTTGGGGAGAGGAGAGGAAGAGGAAGAGGAAGAAAGAGAATCTCCAGCAGACTCCTGACGAGCATGGAGCTGGACACAGGGTTCAGTCTCAGGATCCTGAAATCATGATCTGAGCTGAAACCAAGCACTCAACACTCAACACACTGAGCCACTCAGGTGCCTTTAAAGTAGCACATTTTATGAATTGCCATAAGGATACCTATTAAGGTGTATCTCACAGTGCTGCATTTACCCAAAGGGAGTGCCATGTTCTGCTTTGTACAAATATTCCCTTAATAGAATATTTATAACTAAGAGTTTAACTTCCACTTTTCTCCAAACAGATTTTCTTAAAAACTCACCCAGTAAAAAAAGAAAAAAAATCTTTATTAAGATTTTTTTCAACTTTTTGTTTACTATATAAATCACATATATACACAGATAAAGAATCAAATACTACAGAAGTTCTCTTCCCTCTCCCTACAATTCTGGAGAATTTAAATAACTTTGGATTTTTTTTACACTAATAAGTAACATCATATTAATAATATTTTTCACATTTGCCACTACTCATATAATAGATGAAAATCACTTTCTAACAGTACATTTGGATGTTTTTGTACATTTTATTTTGCTGCCTCTTGAGTATTTAACCTTCTCCTTACTAAGTGAGAGACATCTATCCAACTAAAGAAGATGAGGATGTCTTGCAGACAAAATAGCAAAGAGAATAATAAGGTAAAAATCAGCTGGGGAATTCTCCCCCTCTAGATTCTGGAAATTAAAAGAAAGGGACATTGAGTAGGTGACAGGAAAGCACAGCTGTCAGACAATTATGTTTCCTGGGAAGGAGCTACATTAGAAATGTAGAGACAAAAATAAATAAATAAATAAATAAATAAATAAATAAATAAATAAATTCACATTAAAAAAAAAAGAAATATAGAGACAATTAATACAGAATGGACTTTTAGCCTTGACTCCTTAGCAGGGAAAAAGGTCTTTCAAAGATGTCCATACCCTAATCCCTGGAATCTCTGAAGATGTTACCTTACATGGTAAAAGGGACTTTGCAGATATGGCTAACTATTGATATGGGGGAAACTATCCTGGATTATCTCTGTGAATCTGGTGTAATGACAAGAGTCCTTACAAGTGGAGGCAGAAAGAAGAAAGCAAAATATGTGAAATGTTATTCTGTTAGTTTTGAAGATGGAGGAAGGATCCAAGAGCTGAATCCAGAGAATGTAGAAATGGTAACAAAACAGATTCCCTTGAGAGCCTCCAGAACAAATATATACCTACCAATATTCTGATTTTAATAAAGTGAAATATATTTTGGATCTGATCTCAAAAATTTTAAGATGATTTTTAAACCATTAAGTATGTGGCAATTTGTTATAGTAGCAATAGGATATCCAATACAGATCTCTTCAGAACCCTTCCAACTGACTGCAGGCCATTCTCCCACCACATTACCTTAACATTGCAGCATCGTGTTAGGCAGATGGAGTCTGAAGTTAGGCTTTCCAAGCTAAGTAGAGACATAATAGACCAGCTGCCATAAGGACTCCAAAATTGGCCAATCCACATCCAAGGCTAGGCATAGAATGCCAAGTTAGCTGGAAGCATATAAGATGTAGCTGTGTCTCAGAGACTTCAGCCAGAGGGACCCAAACTGAAGTCATATCAACCAGGAAGAGGTACCAGACTCTGAACAAACTGAGACAAAAAAAAGCAGACTACATATAATCAACCATAGAATCCTGCTGATGGCAGAACAGCCATCAGAAGCTAGGTGGAGGCTCGGGAATAAAAACAATAGTTTTTGAAAAAAAGTAGTTTTTGTAAAACTGTAGTAAAAGGAATAGTTTAAGAAGACATAAAGATAGCTTTTTTCTGTGCATGTGAGTTGTGATGCAGATGTTGATGACAAAAGACAGGACTTAGATTAAACTCTCTCTTCACTCCTACCTCCCCTAATAATTATACTGGTATCCATATCCCCTCTTCTAATTACCTCTACCATTCAAGCAACTTTAAACATTTCTTGTTTTATAAACCACAAACACTATCTTTTGATTCTCTACATTATTAGATGAGAACAGTAGCACCTTCCTCATTTCCTGTACTTCTCACATATTTTCATCGCCTAAATTGCCACCAATGCCTTTACTTTCATATCTTCTTTTTGTAAACATAGCTTTCTGAGACTGATTATAAAAGCTTAAAACTAATAATGTTATATAGATCATTTTGACCACATAAATAAGATATTTTAAGGTATTTGCAAGTTAAAACACTAAATGTGTTTCAGTGTGACCTTAATTCTGAACTCCCATATTATTCAACAGAGTATGCACTGTATCAACTTCAATTAAGTTTCCATTTTCACTATATATTAATTGCCTTTACATTAATTCAGGTTTCTCTAAATTCTCATCCTACTGATCCTTTTCAAAAGCTGCTATTTAGCAGTAGACTGGTGGCTCAGTGGTTTAATGCTGCCTTCAGACCAGGGAGTGATCCTGGAGACCCGGGATCGGGTCCCATGTTGGGCTCCTTGCATGGAGCCTGCTTCTCTCTCTGTGTCTCTCATAAATAAATAAAATCTTTTTTTAAAGCTGCTATTTGTATATGGTTGAGCTTCTCTTTACTTTTTTCTAGGTTGGATGCAAAATTTATTCTCATATCTCCATTCTTGTTTTAGTGTCTTATTTTGTTGGGAATAAATCTCCCAATCAAATCCTAAGTAAAGGTGAAAGATAAGCTTAAAGAATATTACATGACTTTAGTCCTCCTTGACAATTGTTTAATTTTGGACAAAATTCTAGGTAGAAAACTGTTTTCTTACCGAAAATTAAAAGCATCAATCCATTGTTCTCTAATGCCCAATGCTATTGATGAGATGTCTGATGCTATTCTAATTCCAGTTCATTAGTATTTATTTTTTTATTTTGTTAATGTTTTGAGTTAATTATTTTTAATGCTTTCACTTTCATTTACAGACTCCTTCATATGTTCTCTTTAACTTTTTAAATTCTAACTTCACAAAATGCACCTTCATTACACAAGATTCTGGGTTGACTCTTAATTTGAAGACTTATTTCCTTCAAATCTGGAAATTTCTCTTTTTGTGATTTCTTTGACAATTTTATTTTCCCAAGTTGTTTATATTTTGAAAGAATTTCTATTAATCTGATTTTTATCCCCTGGATTAATTCCTTGAAACTCTTTATTCATTTCTTTTCTATTTCATCCATTTAAAAAAAATATTTCTCAACTTCATGTTCCAATATTTCTATTGGTTTAATAACCAGTAATAGATAATCACAGTGTAAAACATATCACAAATAATAATTCATAAATCATAAGGTCATATGTTAATGGATTTTCACAAAATAAATACACTTGGGAACTATCATGCTGGCCAATAACTGGAAACTATCTCCCAATCCGAAGTCTTCATTATGTCCTCTTCCAATCACTAACTACTCTTACGTAAACAATATTACAATTTTTAACCCTGAGTATTATTTAGATCTGATTCAGAAACTAATAAGTTTGTCTTATAACATAAAACCTTTTCTGTATCATTTATTTCACTTAACAATGTTTGTGAAATTAATCTATTTTATTATGTGTATCTGTAGTTTTATAATTATCTGATAATAAACTACTTTGTTGGATACTGTAATCAGAGCATGCTAGTACCTGAGGCCAAGAAAAGAGCCATAAAAAAGGAAATATTTGCAAACAGGGTGATGAATAGTGTTTGACTTTTCTGTGTACTGCGCAGTACATGACAGGCACTTAATAAATATTTGTTGAAAGAGTTGCAAATTTTATGTCAACAACACTGGACAGTTAAATGAGCTATTTTTAGAAAATATTAAATCGGTGCAAATATAATTTAAAAGAAATAAGTTGTTATGAAGATAAATAATCATCAAAGAAACCACATTTGTAGACAAAAGTCAAAGTACTCTTAATAGAAAATATCTGCTAGAATATGGGCAACAAAAACTTTCTTAATCTACTTTTGGAAAGTAAATTGGAATTTCCACTTTGAAGAATGATTTGACATCATCTAATAGCCTTGAAATGGCAAAGGACTGAGTAATAACTGCCCTTAGGTATAAATCTTAAGGAGCCTGGGGTCCTCTAAGATGTGTCCTCATGAGAACACAAATACAAGTGAATTCAATGCAGAATTATTTATCATAGAGTAAAATGAGAACATCCAGAGATCTACATAGGAAAATAGATTAATAAATTATGATTTGGTCAAACAATAAAATATATGGAAATTAGATTTATATTTACCAACTTGGATAGATCTTGAAAATATTCTCTTAAATAACAAATATAAAAAAGAAATTTCACACACACAAAAAAATCACACAAGTCACAGTACAATAGCACTTAAGTAAATTAAACATGCAGAACTATTATATTTTTCATGGACCCATTTATATAAAGTAAATTCTATAGAATAGACTGAAAGACATATAGCAAATGTATGATAGTGATTTCTTCTACAGAAAAGAGGAAGTGAATGCTTTGGGGAGAGAAGGCAGGTAAAAAATTAGGTCTTTGACTTTATGATGTTTTATTTCAATCATGTAAAAAAAATAGAGGAAATCATAAGAAAAACTAGAAAACTTACTGTTTGTTAATTATGTTTGGATACATAGATAATTTATTATTATTATTATTATTATTATTATTATTATTATTTTTACTTTACTGGGGTTTTTTTGTTTGTTTTTAATTATTTTTTTATTGGAGTTCAATTAGCCAACATATAGCATAACACCCAGTGCTCATCCCGTCAAGTGCCCCCCTCAGCGCCCATCACCCAGTCACCCTATTCCCCCCACCCTGCCCACCTCCCTTTCTACCACCCCTTGTTCGTTTCCCAGAGTTAGGAGTCTCTCATGTTCTGTCATCCTCACTGATATTTCCCACTCATTTTCTCTCCTTTCCCCTTTATTCTCTTTCACTATTTTTTATATTCCCCAAATGAATGAGACCATATGTTTGTCCTTCTCAGATTATTTATAACATACTTATTTATTTTGTTTTGTAGTTTATCTGTTATCCAAAATTCTAGAGCTTAAAATTTTATTTTTTAAAAGATTTTATTTATTTATTTGAGATAGAGAAGGAGCTAAAGCATGAGCTGGGGGAGAAAGAGCAGCTGACTCCCCATTGAGCAGGGAGCCAGACATGGGGCTCAATCCCAGGACCCTGGGATCATGACCTGAGCCAAATGCAGACACTTAACTACCTGAGCCACCCAGGCACCTCCTAGATGTTAAAATTTAAAAAAATAAAGAATTAATAATGTTAAAAGATGTCATTTGGATTTTTACTATTTCATTATTTATATTTTTAACAATCTCAATCTTAAAGAACCAACTTTAGAATGTAAGAATAAGACGTTTGTTTCAATTATGGAGTAGTCATGAAAAAGTAAACAAATTTTAAAAGTTTATTGACACTGAGACAGTTTACATCCTGTCACCTCTCCAAGCTTAATTAGCAGCATTTTTATCTCCTCTTGTTGACTTTGTGGACAACTAATCTAGAAAAGGTGTGTGGTAAATAAACAATGAAGGTAGGTGATGGAGCACCGAATCAAAAAGAAGTTACATAGTGATTTCCAGATATTTGGAAAGTCTGTCCTGTTGTTTGTAATAACTGTGTCCCTTCTCACTACCTGGACAGGTTTTCTAAAGCCTTTGAAGGACTTTCCAGTTCCATTGACAACAGATCATTAGTGGAATGGGCTTTAAAAAAGGGATGAGTATCCTGAAGAAGGACAAGGATGAAGGGGTGTCCAGTTTAGAACTGTTCTAATACATTGGTCCATTTTGAAGAGAGAAAAAAACTTTGCCCATAGCCTGAGAAATGTCAAGATTAGTGGGGAATATTATGAGTTGCCACCCAAATTTCAAGGTTCTCTGACTATAGCATCCAGGCTCTAAAATAATATATGCACAAGTAAATTTGGCTTGACTAAATTTACAATTTATTGTAAATCTATGTAAGTCTACAATTTAAAGCTTAGACTGCTGACTACTTGGTCATCTCATGAGTTGCTTAACTTCCACTGGAAAAATCTACTAGGTAAACCTCAAGATATTTGTAAATTCAGGGAAACTATTGTACCTCTCCAAAAACTATTTTGGAGAGAGAAAAACTGCCTTCTGCAAAACAAGTCCCTTTTTTTTGGAGATACATCTTTATACTCACTTGGAAAATTCTTGAACTAAATAAAATTAGGATTTTTTTAGTTCTGTCTTTCACATTCTGTAATTGTGCAATAATTATGAATTTTATATTTTAAGAATCCTTCTTGCTCCTATTAGTCGGATGATTAATTCAAATTCAGTATTTTGAGAGAATTGTGGTTCTGTTACTACAGATGTGATGTGATTCAATGTAGAAACTTCAAAATAGATATTACATTAACTCTTATGGATGCCGGTTTATCTAATATACCAGTGGTAAGATTTATTTTGAAAAAATATAATTGTGATATGCAATTGACATTTGATAAATTAAAAAAATTCATGAAAAATAAAGCATTTGAACTAAATCAGAAAGAATGGCAGAGCATATGAGGTACAGGCAGTACCAGTTCAAAACCAGAAAGGAAAGCATGTTTGTAAAATCAACAGTTCCAATTTTTCTAGTTGCAAATGAGAAGACTAAGTTTATATGTCCTTTTGTACACCATAGGATTTTAAGCTATTTCTAATAGTTCTGAAATCTTTATAATAGGAAATTTAGTGGACACTACTTAGGCATACAGTCTTTCTAAATACACATATTAATCTAATTGGAAATCACTTAGCTTTTTTGTAATCAAATACTCTATGACTCTAAAAGTGTCACAAATTATTTTATTTGTGCAATACTATTATTTTATAGGTGAAAAGTGCACTCAGATATTGCTAGAGATTATATTACTAGAGATTTATACATGTTATCTTACTTATCTCTAATTTGATGATTCTTACTGTTGTCTAGAATTGAAACTAGACCACTCTCTTTCACCATACACAAAGATAAACTCAAAATGGATGAAAGATCTAAATGTGAGACAAGATTCCATCAAAATCCTAGAGAAGAACACAGGCAACACCCTTTTTGAACTCGGCCATAGTAACTTCTTGCAAGATACATCCACGAAGACAAAAGAAACAAAAGCAAAAATGAACTATTGGGACTTCATCAAGATAAGAAGCTTTTGCACAGCAAAGGATACAGTCAACAAAACTCAAAGACAACCTACAGAATGGGAGAAGATATTTGCAAATGACATATCAGATAAAGGGCTAGTTTCCAAGATCTATAAAGAACTTATTAAACTCAACACCAAAGAAACAAACAATCCAATCATGAAATGGGCAAAAGACATGAACAGAAATCTCACAGAGGAAGACATAGACATGGCCAACATGCATATGAGAAAATGTTCTGCATCACTTGCCATCAGGGAAATACAAATCAAAACTACAATGAGATACCACCTCACACCAGTGAGAATGGGGAAAATTAACAAGGCAGGAAACCACAAATGTTGGAGAGGATGCGGAGAAAAGGGAACCCTCTTACACTGTTGGTGGGAATGTGAACTGGTGCAGCCACTCTGGAAAACTGTGTGGAGGTTCCTCAAACAGTTAAAAATATACCTGCCCTACGACCCAGCAATTGCACTGTTGGGGATTTACCCCAAAGATACAAATGCAATGAAACGCCGGGACACCTGCACCCCGATGTTTCTAGCAGCAATGGCCACGATAGCCAAACTGTGGAAGGAGCCTCGGTGTCCAACGAAAGATGAATGGATAAAGAAGATGTGGTTTATGTATACAATGGAATATTACTCAGCTATTAGAAATGACAAATACCCACCATTTGCTTCAACGTGGATGGAACTGAAGGGTATTATGCTGAGTGAAGTAAGTCAGTCGGAGAAGGACAAACATTATATGTTCTCATTCATTTGGGGAATATAAATAATAGTGAAAGGGAATATAAGGGAAGGGAGAAGAAATGTGTGGGAAATATCAGAAAGGGAGACAGAACGTAAAGACTGCTAACTCTGGGAAACGAACTAGGGGTGGTAGAAGGGGAAGAGGGTGGGGGGTGGGAGTGAATGGGTGACGGGCACTGGGTGTTATTCTGTATGTTAGTAAATTGAACACCAATAAAAAATAAATTAAAAAAAATAGAATTGAAGAACTCTGCATATGGTTAGTATCCAATGCAGCAAAATTACAAGTAACACTGATATGAACACTCTTGTACTTATCTTCCTGTACAATATTATCTAAGAATGAAATTTGTGGATCTTCATGTATTCATATTTTTACTTTGATGCAAAAATATCACAATTAAAAATGTTTAAAAGGAAAATTAAAGAAAAATAATCTATTTTAATTTTGAAACTGAGCCACAAATTTATGTCAGGGTGTCAGTACATTGTAAATTTTAGTAGTGATATAGAAAATGGCTTTCTAAGTCACATGACTAACAAGTGCCAAAGATAGGGCTTGGGATTTTTAATAGAAGTCCAGTAGTACAACTGAGTTCAATTCCTCTTTAATCAATGAGTTATTCAAATGAATGAAAACATCATCAGGATACAAGAAAAATTAAATTTTACCTGTAAATTTAGGATGATTATTAAGCCAGTTATAATTCATTTAAGTTAAAATTTTAACCTAAACATGGATGTATATTGTTTCAGAAAATTAGCATTCAACCATCAAATAAGTTGCTTTATTTTTATAGTTATATATCCTGTTGGTAGCATATTAGAACAACAAAATGAACTTTATATTGTAGAAAACAATTCCTATCACTTATTTACCATTAAAGAAAAATAAGGCCGATAGAGGAATATAACAGCTGGTTCATCTTTGACATTTTCTATTGAAAGCCACAAAACTTATTAAATTACAGGGAATAAATAATATTTTACTTGTGACTGATTTGATAAATAATAAAATGCATAGAGAAATAGAGTCACATTTTAGGTAGATCTCTTTTTTATCAGAGTATATGCTATTTCAGTAAAACAATTTTTGGTTTTTCAAGCAAGATTGAATTTAAGAATCTAAGAAAAATAAGTAAAAGGCATATTTTGGCTCTTACTCTTGGTTTCATTTTGTCTGGAGAGCTAGAAAACTAATACTAGATACATTGCTCCAGAAGGGTTAAGGCTTAACAGTGCTTTCTCATCTCATATGGATGTATGAGAACCCAAAGTTTACAAACATTTCTATAATAGAAAAAGCAAGGAGTTTCAATTCTTTATATAGCCTTAGATAAATATGCATTGCGAATGTAATATAATCTTACAAAAGATAAATATCTTTAGTCAATTCTCAACAAACATTCATTCAAAATGCCTTTTTGTGCTTTAAATTTTCAACTATTAAATTCTTAACTTTTTCCATAAAACATGCATACTATAAATGCTTGTAAAATATTCACAAAGTTTATTATAGGGAATGTGAATTTTAGTAGATTTAGGCATTTGACTCAAATTTTGTGTTTTCCAGCAATGTTCTGAATATTCCCAAATTCTCATTAATAGTTTTTCTTCAGTTCTTGCTCCCAATTAACCTTTATAGTTTCTTGAATACAAAACATTGCACTTTCTACCATCCGCATTTTTATCTTACTAATAACATTTTTCATCTCCATCTTTTGATTTCAAATCTAATTATTTTGAGATTGCTATCACCTAAGTGTTCTAAAACCACTGTTATCAATAACTGTTTTTCATTTAAAAATCGAAATTTACCTTATCGTTGTTCATTGCAAAACATCCTGTTGTATGCACTGACTCGATTAGCTTTGTAAACATGGCTGCTCCTTCCAAGACCTTAGCCCATGATTCTTTCAATATATCCTGAGTATATATGTATGGCACTAACTGAGTCTTTGGTATAATCAAGCTGAAGAGTTTTACACCCAGCATACACCAAATTTAAGTTTTTTCCATTTAAATATGTCTATAAATATAGATGTCAAAACAAAGCAGTCGCATTTCTGTGTTTATAAATACACACACTCACAGGTAAACAAACACATATGGTAAATATTTTCGAATAATGATAGTAATGCCTAGTTATTTACCAGGAAATATACTAAGCTCTTTGGGATATAGAGGATTATCCCATTTAATCTTCACAAAACTGCGTGGTATAGGTGCTATAATTTGTCCCATATTATAAATAAAGCAACTAAACCTTAATACATTAACTATTCTCCTTGAGGATATTTGAAAAAACAGGTGAGATAATGGGTAGTTACTTAAAAATAGTTTCATGAATGGATAGTAAGGAGGGCACTTTTTTTGAGCACTGGGTATTATACACATGTGATGATTCACTAAATTCTACTCCTGAAACCAATATTACACTATATGTTAACTATCTAGAATTTAAATAAAAATTTGAAAAATAAAATAAAGATGTCAAAAAAGGAGAAATAAACAGTTTTATGGATTTCTTTTTTTTGGATTTCTTATTTCTTTTTTTATTTTGTGAATTTCTCCTATGATAATGCAGGCAATAGAGTTTAATTTATTGACAATTGTAATGACTGGCACAGAATAGAACATGTTTTTACTTCTTGGAATTTTATAACAGTAAAGGATCAGAGTTTACCAGCCGTTAAAATCCTTTAAAATCTTTAGTTCCTCTAAAGGTCTGTTTATCTGATCCTGTGTAAAGTTACTTATTTTATTGTCAAAGCATCTCATATTTGTTTCTAATGGCTAAATAATCCAAAATTATAAATTGCCATTTAAAAAATCAGTTTCCAAAAAAAAAAAAATAAAATAAAATAAAAAATAAAAAATCAGTTTCCATCTCAATCAGAGGTATTTAAAATATGTGGAAATTTTTATATGTGGACATTTTTAATAATGTAACTCAATCATTTGTCTGACACTGTTTTTTCTTTGTAATAAATAAGAATTTTAAATATTAAATTAGAGTTTCTCTTTTAATAATAATATCAAAATGTATCCACCAAGTTGAGAGCTGTCCATTATATAATTAATCAAAATGAGTAGAAATCCTGTATTCAAATGAAGTTGCCAAAATTTAAAACATTTGAGAAGTGCTCTTTTGGAATTATCACCAGAACTTTCAAATTAATTAATTTTAATTAATTATCAGGAAACAAAAATGAATCTGTTACTTTAAAATAAGAATATAACTGTCACTGTTGTCATTTACTGCTTCTTTCCTACCAGTATTTAGTTCAGCTTGATTCCACCCATCCTATTTTCTTAGATCTTTCCAGACTCAGCCCCCAAAAAGTTGTATTGTGGAGTTCTATGAACTGCATGCCTGAAAAAAGTTAATAAACATAATGTAGTTAGTTGAGAACATGATTATAAATAATAATATAATTAAAGTTCCAGAAGTGAAAAGTTGCTTGTATGGTGTATATAAGAGGCAGTATAGGGGCATAGGGTGGCTGAGTTTGTTAAGCTCTTTCTTGGGCTCAGGTTATGATCCTAGAGTCCTGGGATCAAGCCCTGCATCAGGTTCCCTGCTCATCAGGGAGCCTGCTTCTCCTTTTCCCTCTGCCTGCCACTCCCCGGCTTGTGCTATCTCTCTCTACCAAATAAATTAAAAAAAAAAAAAAAAAAAGGAAGCAGTATAATGTAGTGAATGAATCACTGCATTTATTTGAAACTGTTCTAGTAATTTCTGATTGGGTTTTAGGGGTAAAATTAGAAAATGTAACTTAAAATACTCCCAAAATTATAAAAGACAATGGTTATCAAAGATAACAGCAATAAAAATCCGTACTTAAATGTAGAAACCCATATTGAGAGCTGTGATATCACTGTATGAACTGTTTTACAGGATGTCAACAAAACTGCTGCCTTTAAAGTTGAGCAGATTTGAGGTGCCTGAGTGGCTCAGTTGGTTAAATGGCTGACTTGATTTTGGCTCAGGTCATGATTTCTTCCCCCTCGTAGGATTGAGCTCCACTTCGAGTTCCACCTCAGACTCTGTCTGCCCTGGCAGGTTGTCTGCTTGAAGTTCTCTCCCCTGCCCTCCCCCCACTCTCACAAGTGCTCTCTTTCTCCAAAATAAATAAATAAACCTTTTTTAAAAATTGAAAAATTAAGTTGAACAGATTGAGGAAAACAGAAGCAAAATAACATTTAGATGAATAGTAATGTAGCACAGGGGTACTGACCTCAAGAGATAGAAAAAACTATTCCAGATCAAGTACTCAATAGTTAATGAGATGAAGGAAACAAAGTTGGCATGCAGTATTTATAATATATGAATGATTTCTGTAGCAATTTAGATTTTTTTATTTCTTGAACCAATTGGATTTTGAGTTACTTATATTGATTGGCCTCTTCCTCTTCAGCTCTGTCTTCATTTTAGGGGTACTTTGTTCCTCAAAGGAAATTTTGTTCCACGCTAAGGGCCATTTTACTATACTTTATGCTGGGATGCCTGGGTGGCTCAGTGGTTGAGCATCTGCCTTTGGCTCAGGGTGTGATCCCAGGTCCAGTGATTGAGTTCCGCATCAGCCTGCTTCTCCCTCTATGTCTCTGCTTCTCTCTGTGTGTCTCTCATGAATAAATAAATACATTTTTTTAAAAAGCAAACGAATAATACTTTGTTGTTTTCTTCATCTTACATTTGTGAACTTTCATGCCATTCCTGGCTCTGGTTGATTCCAACACTTTATATATATTTGTTAATTTGTCTGACTGACTTGTTATCTAAATATCAAACAAACTTGAGAATGAAGAGATAATTTTTGCTTCTGCGTTCTTGCAAAAAAGAAAATCTCTTAACCCATTTCCTGCTCTATCGTCTAATTGTGACAAGATTTCACCAGTATACTTTATAACTTTATACTGGTTTTCTTGCAGACTAGCTATGTGGTTTCAAATGCTATTTAGTTTAAGATATCAATAAAAATTATAAAGAAAAAACAGACATATTTAAGTTTCACCTTAGGTTTTATCATCTGGAAAGTTTTCTTAACTGCCTCAAGAATTGTACAAAGATTTCTCTGTGTTTTAGTAAGGTTTTCCACATTAGAGCTCTCTAATGATTCTAGTGTATGAAATTATCTCATTGTTTTAATATGCATTAGTAGACTTCGAGCTCCTTTAATATAGAGACTGTTCAATTCATCTTTTATCTCCAGTACTTGACATGGTACCTGGTATATAGGGCATTTTCTGCTGATGCTTACTTACTAAGTATTGAACAAATAGACATATCTGATAAGAAATTTCTTACAGTTCACATATTTCTGTTATAAGTGAAATTAGTAATAAGAATTAAACTGAAGAAATTTATGAGGTGATGTTAATTTATTTTATAATAATAAAATTAAACATGATGACTTACAAATTCTATAACAATGTATATGCCTAATTAATTTTGCCATGCTCTATCTCACAGGATATACATGTACCAGTATATCCATAAGTATAATCCATTTCTAATGGAATCCTATAAACCC
Organism: Canis lupus baileyi; assembly: GCF_048164855.1. Taxonomy (NCBI): domain Eukaryota; kingdom Metazoa; phylum Chordata; class Mammalia; order Carnivora; family Canidae; genus Canis; species Canis lupus. The sequence goes on along the minus strand of NC_132846.1, from coordinate 26,380,931 downwards.
TAGCCTTAGACAAGTAGATCACCACTTTCCACAGTGGATACAAAACAGAATGGATATTTCTTCACAAATATGTTAGTGAAGTGCCTCTGTTATTACATATCAGTTTAATATCATATGTAAATTTTATTATTTATTTAGTTAAGGAGCAAGAGAGCAGGGGGAATGGACAGAGGGAGAGAGAGAGGGAGAGAATATTTTTTTTTTAGGAGGAGGGAGAGATCTTAACCAGGTTCCACACTCAGCACAGAGCCTGACATGGGGCTCGATCTCACAATCCTGAGACCATGACCCGAGCTGAAATCAAGAGTTGAATTATTAACCAACTGAGCCACCCAGGTGCCTTGCATCACATGGAAATTTTTTTATTTTTTAATATTTATTTCTTTTTTGGGGGGAAATTTTTTAAATCATATATTTTATCTTCAACATGGGAAAATGACTAAATTTCAAAGAAAACATAAACTCTGTTTTAAGGATTTTATGTGAGCAGTATAGAATCTCATAAACACCAATTTTAGAAATATATAGAAATAGTATATTTCCAGTAGTAGTAAGGCATTTGAAAGAAACAGAGCATACCAGGACTTCATATAGAATGAAAGATACTATATATGCCTATTATTACCACAGAATGAATATAATTAGGGCACTTATCAATAGAACCACATTTAGAAAAATCATATGGAATGATGTAATCCATGAATAAGCAGGTACAAAGCAAAAACTTATGAAATAATAATTATGACCAAAAAAAAAAAAAACCCAGGACCAATGTTTGGTCTATTTTCCAAATATTTAAAAAAATAATAAAATGGGTAATAGTAAATTATTCTCTTCACTTAGCAAATGTTTATGAAATAGTTATAAAACATGGTAAGTCCTAAAAGGACTAACCGTTAAAAAATGGTTCCGAGCTTTAAGAAGCATTGTTTCTACTAGAAGAGAATATAGGCACACACACAAAGATGCTTGCAATATAAAACAATGAAGGATAAAGTTTAGGGAGGCACACAACAAGCAACCTCCCAACATACTCCGTGTTTCTCCCTGTTTTCTAGCAGCAGTGGGTTTTGATGTGGGTCCTGGTAAGTGAAAGTCATCACTAGTAATCCCAAATTCACTGTTAATACAGGAGTCCAGTGCTGGACCAGGACACAGAATCAGTGCAAAGTTTTCCCACAGTGCTGGTTATCAGTTTGGTAAGCCATGTGAGCTAGGCTGGCGATAATTAGACTAAAGGAAATTGATGGGAATGAGGAATTCTCCAGTTCCCTTCTATCAGATGTGACCTAGGCAACCTGTAATCCATAGCAAGTGACACTTTTTTAATAACCAGATAGAGAAATAAGCTGAGGAAATTTACAATAGGAACCATGGACAGAGATATTGATAGAATCTGAGCCCTTAATACTATTGGGGAGTCACTAGATCAATCAATCAAGAAATCCGTTCTGTTTTATATGAAACACTGTATCATATTATTGTCTAAGCAATTTTGGGTTTTCTTTTATTCATAGTCAGAAACATCTTAATAGGTAAAAATCATTGATTCATTTCTGGCATCATATCGTATGATTATTTTTGTCCCTCTTAAATATAATATATTGATCACAATAATTAGTTTTCCTATAAATTTACTTTTTGAGAAATAGTAAGAATCCATAAAAAAGTAAAATGAAATACCCACACTGTTCCTATTATAAAAATATGATTTGATAATGGGAAAATTAACTCCAAAAGAAAATCATAGTCAAAGCATAGCAGTTTAGCGCCTGCCTGCAGCCCAGGGCACGATCCTGGAGTCCCCAGATCGAGTCCCACGTCGGGCTCCCTGCATGGAGCCTCTTCTCCCTCTGCCTTTGTCTCCGCCTCTCTCTCTCTCTCTCTAATGAATGAATAAATAAAAATCTGTTAAAAAAATTATTCTGTGAGAGTACTCAAGTCCCACTAGAAAAAGTCCATTTGAAAATTCAGATAAACAGTAGTCCTTTTCCATAATCTCAGAGAATTCTTAGTAATTCCAAAGCCAATGATACTGGAAAAAAATAGAATTATAGATTCATATGTGCTATAAAACAGAAAATAACATGCTTGAAAATTAAAAAAAAAAAAAAAGTTCTTGACCTTCTGCAGCAATGTCTGTCAGATTATCTTCCAGAAAATGGATGAGTGGTTCTCTATTCTGGGTCCACCTTGGTGTGAGCCAAAATCTGGAAACAAAATAAGACTTGTTAATTTTTTTTATAATTCCTTAGGAAGTTAAACTATCCAGAAAGTAAGTTACAATGTTTATATAGCAGCACCATTTTAGATGAATGATAGATAAATGACTATGAATGATAGATAAATGACTGGCAGAAAGGTGGAAAATATATTCATTAAAAAAATAAACATCTATTTCTAATAAAAACCAGAATAATAAAATACTGAATAATAAAAGAAAGATTCTTTTTGAAAATAATACACCTAATAACTATCAACAATATTTACAGATACAAAATATTTCTTTCAAATTGTGGGCATGATTATATTATCACAAGAAAGCATACATATAATATGACAAGACATAATATAAAATTAATAGATATTGGAAAATATGAGGCAAAGTCATATCACTGAAAAATGAAATAAATTTCAAATAGTTGGCCAATCATTAAATATAGTTGGAAAGATCAATTGTTTTCTAATACTACAGAACAAAACAGTTAAAAATTATAATGAAACTTAGTTATTATAAAAATAAATGATACATTCTATATATGAAAACTTAAGTAAAAATCAAGGACCTGAATGAACAAAGAAAAACTACAGAAAGATATTACAACATTTAAGTAAGTGCAAAGATGCTCTGGATGGTAAGATTGAAATTAAAGATATGAATTATTGTTAATATATATTATATTTCCAATACATTTGCACACAATGTGGTCAATGTTTGTTGAATTTTTTCAACTTAACAATTAAATATATATATATATATATAAATGCTTAATAAAAGCAACAACTTCGAATACTTGTGAAAATATTGTTAATAAAAATTGTCTTGTTATAGCAGAAGGTTCACACCAGATGGGCTCCAAATATGTAGACCATGCTTTAGTTCTTAAGTGATGGCTAGATTAGTTACTAATTATATTAGACATTATGCCTGTTAGTTTTACTGTACTATACATTATTTTGCATGTATGTATTTAAAGCATCAACAAAATTTTCATCTCAGCAAATGGACAAGTGACCTGGGTAGATAAAATCTGAGAAAACAGACATCTGGTAAACATAAGCACAGAGGATCAATCTTGCTAATAATTAAACTCATGTAAATTAAAGATAGCACCCAGACAATCCATTTTTTTTTACTCATGGAATCATCAAAAGAATAATAATGAAATGTTGGAGGCTAGGATTTACTGGTAGGTGCATTTCAAGCATGGTTAGTGCGTTATAAATTGGTCAACTTTCTGAAAAATTACCTTCCAATATATCTCATGAGTTTTAAAGTATTTGTTGTCATCTAAGGTGGTGACACTTTCCGAGTCTACCCTCAAGGGGAGAGATAAAACAAATGCAACAACACTAACATGTTAGAGGTGTAGTTAAATATTTATGGAACAGGATGTCAAAAGTGGATGCTTTCTGCTCCAGTTCCTGCTGAGGCATTAACATAAAATATGTCAGGTTACAAAGAGGAATATTAGATCCCTACATATATATTTGAAAAGAAGGTAATAGAAAAAAAGGTGGTTAATCTTTAGACGACCTCCCATTTTCACCTAAAAACTGGTTTAGAGAGGATGAAAAATGAGTTTTGGGCAATCAGAAGACAACAGGTAGTACCTAAAATGTCATTTTTAAGCATTTGCTAAGTTCAGAGGGTACTAATGTCAGCTCACCTTGACATTCATCAGGAAAGAGCTATTCTGCTTCCATACATCCTCCTCCCCATCTTCCTTCTTCAAGTAACATAATCTAAACACTAGATAAGCAAAATTCAACCAGGTTCTGCTTTCAGCTACAGTCTTCTGACCTACAACATTCTATACGAAGGGATGAGAGAGGCCTCCATTTTAAATTAAGAAGGAATTTTTGAAAAAAAATAAAAAATAAAAAAATTAAAAAAAAGCAATTTTTGGGTTTTGTTTTGTTTTTTTGTTTTTTGTTTTTTGTTTTTTTATAAAGATTTATCTATTTGTTTTATAGATCCAGGGGAGGGGTGAGGGAGCACACATGCAAGCATTGGAGAAGGAGTAGAGGGAGAGGATCTTCAAGCTGACTCCCCACTGAGCACAGAGTTTATGGGGGTCTGGATCTCACCAGCCTGAGATCACAACCTAAGCCAAACCAAGAGTTGGACATTTACCTGACTGAGCACCCAGGTGTCCCAAAGAGAAACTTTTGATTAATACATATGAGTAGACATTTTAATTACTGAATTGAGTATTTGTTTTGTGATTCAAAATTAAGTGCAACTTTTTATTACTGAAGAGTGATTATTAAGTCACCATGGACTTTGGGCAAAAAAGAACTGCTTACTCAAAATAAAATAAAACAGAAGTCAGAGGCAAAAAATAAAATGACTACACTATTTCATCTTACAGGCTATTTATATGGGAAAATATTAAATATTGGGTAATAGAAAAAAATCTTAAATATTTACACCTCATCATATGAATATCATATCAATTTGACCATCTATAGAGGATTTGAAATTCTGATCATAAGGGTTAAAGCTATCTTTTTTACATATAATACTATTATTTGATAGTAGTGAGTGCAGTTGAAATACTACAATAATAAATTGCGGTAAAGAATAAGAGGTTTTCCTCTTTAGCATTTTCAAAAGATACTCCAAGTTAAAATAACTGGTAAATGCATTAGTCAACCTACTTTAAACATTTTTAAATATTTGTGACCTCTAAAGATTAGGAAAGAGCAGGAAAAGTAAACTGAAGCAAGATAATATAGAAAAGGAATAGAAGTGATTGAAGGGCACCTGGGTGGCTCAGTTGGTTAAGTGTCTGACTCTTGATTTTGGCTCAGGTTATGATCTCAAGGTCCTGTGAGTGAGCCTCATGGTAATCTTTAAAAAATAGAAGTGATTGAGACCAGTATTAGAGCATATGAAATCATTCTCTATAAAAATTAGGAATGGCAATTTACCAAAGCATATTAATAGAAAAAAACTTATCTGCTCTCTATGGGACTCAATCATTAATCTGGTAATCAAGAAGAATCATCATTCAAATGGCTCCCAAAGCAAAGAAATATATATTGAAGGGAAAAAGAGAAGTGTTAGTGGCAGTTAATAAAGAACCACTCTCTGGGATGCTTATCTCTAAAAATGTAAACAGGAGAGCAAAGTTAAATAAGCAATACTAGCAGTAACTCAATTAGAGTGAAACACATTTAAATAATGTTTGTATGTTTTAATTCACAATTTACTTGAAAAAAGTTATCAGAGCATTAGGAATAAATATAGAAACTATTAAGCAATTTGATCCAAAACTAAATTTAATCAGAAACATCTAAATAAATGAAAAAAAATGAATCCTTTAATTATCCCAACACACATCCCTTCTATACAACCTTATTTCTAAAAACAGCAAAGTTTTAAAGTAAATTTTTGATTACTGTCAAATGCCACTAGTTTAAATATGTGCAGCACTCATTGCCTAATGAAAAAGCAATGCTCTAAGCAGAAGAGCACTTCCATTTCCCTATGACATTACATGGGCATTCTTAGAGATTAGGTCCGCATGTCAGAAAGCCATCAATGGCCTCATTAAAGGAAGATGAGCATTTTTGGCTTTATACCACAAAGCCAAATTCAGCTATCGAACTAAGCTACATAAATTTTAATGAGGAGAATGTTTCAGTCTTATCCAGCCTGTGACACTTTACAGACTCAGTCATATATGTTAGTACACACCATAAAAAACAAATGCCTCCAAAAGTGAATAAAAGAGAGATAGGTAAGTGGTTATTCTATATTAGAATACTATAGAGGAGAAACTCAGTGATAGAATTTTTAGAATTTCTTCATGCTCTTGGTTGGTAGGATTTCTTAGTTCTGAATTGACTGTTTCATTACTTCGTATGAATAAATGGAATAACATAATTATTTATATGTTGGTGAAAGAACTCTTTGTCTGAAAATTCTATTTGTTAAAGCAACAACCTTCAGAGTCATCTATTTTAAGGATGGCAAAGTAAGCAGAATCAAATTTCTGAACTTAATGACAATGTCAGCATAGCTTATGAAACCATAACAATGTAAGAAGAGACATCTGGTGTGCACCATGCATGTAATGTATGGTTAGCTTCAGTGATTCTTTCGACTTCTCCTTGCTCTGTAATATATGTGTGGCAGAGTGCCACTCAAACTAAGTAGAATCATTCAGCTGTCTTGAATATAAAGTAAAGAATACAATGCTCGAGTAGGCAGGCTAGTTGCACATGAATTTTGATGCAGATGCCTAGTAAAAATGTCTCTGATAACATACAGTAGAAAGCATCTGAAAGAATCAATAAAAAAAGGTCTATATCTAAAGAACATACAACTGTGTTTATGGTGCAATAATTTCAAACACAGGTTTGTTTTTGTTACATTCCTTTAGTACACTAGAACTGATGTCTATAAGAGGCATGGTAACTATGACAACCAAAATAAGATGTGCACTAGTAATAAATATATATTTATTATATACATTTATTAATTAATTATATATAATAATTATTATATATTAATATGTATTCTACTAGTATATACTAGTATACATATATATATTTTTTAATTCAAGTATTTTATTTTTTTAAGATTTTATTTATTCATGAGAGACACAGAGAGATAGAGAGAGGCAGAGACATAGGCAGAGGGAGAAGCAGGCTCCATGCAGGGAGCCGGACGTGGGATTCGATCCCAGGACCCCAGGATCAGGCCCTGGGCTGAAGGCGGCGCTAAACCACTGAGCCACCCGGGCTGCCCACGTATACATATATATTATATACATAAATTCTATGTCCTAGAATACATATATACAATATACACTATATATACTAGTGCACATATACTACTAGTAGTACAAAATAAGATGTACATTAGTATATATATATATATATATATATACTAATATACATACTAGTATATATATATTATGGATTATGTCTGTGTGTGTGTGTATATATATATATATGCATACTTTGAAATAATACTACTTTAGCTATATAATCCCTAAAAAGGTAAAAACACATATCCCAACTTTAAGTAAAATGCTCTTATTTTTTAATACTTCTAAAAATACTAGTTGATTATAGCATGTAGTTTTTCATGTCTCATATTTTTTCTTCCTAATTAGTGAAATCTTGGATGAGAATCCTTAAGACAATGACAAACTTGAGTTTTTCTCACTCCCCTCCCTCATTATTCTGTATTCCTTTCCAGAGGAAAGAAACTATTGGGTCTGACGTAAATATTAGAATGCTGGGGGTTTGGGAAAGAGTTTGGACTACAAAACCATCACCTTTTGTGGCTAAAGTTAACACACATCAGGAGGAAGTCCTACTGCTCCTCAATCTTCAAGGATTTTCCCAGCCTTCCATGGGTTCTTGGTGGCCCATGAGACCAGACTTATTCATATTGAATATTGTGTTAACTTATCAACTAGTATTTTTAGAAGTATTAAAAAATAAGAGCATTTTACTTAAAGTTGGGATATGTGTTTTTACCTTTTTAGGGATTATATAGCTAAAGTAGTATTATTTCAAAGTATGCATATATATATATACACACACACACACAGACATAATCCATAATATATATATACTAGTATGTATATTAGTATATATATATATATATATATATATATATACTAATGTACATCTCTCCTGATGCCTCCACTGAGGAAGAGCAGCCTGCCCATGGATTTCCTTCATTTTCAAGTCATCAACCAGACCTGATTCAGTAAGTAGTGTTGGTATAATTGAAATTGTCTATTTATCTTGGGGAAAAGTTGAGTCCATCTCTCACATGATATACAAAAATAACAGCAACATTAATAAAGTAATTTTTGGAAGACCGTGAGAGTGCATGAAAAAAAATGAGTTTTACAAGGCTCAATATATTTTGGGTGAGAGAAATAAAATGTAGAACAACTTATACAATTAACTCATTTTTTTTTCAAGCTCTGACCCCCAAATCCACTGCATTTATAAAAGCTTAATAGGATTACATGAGTGATTAGGAAAATGCATTAGGATACACACTAGATGATTAACATGGATTACTTGATGTGGGTGAAAGGAAAATAGAAAGAGAAAAGAGAGAAAGGAAAAAGAAAAAAAAAGACTGCTTTAACAAAACTACCTCATATCTGTTATAGACTTTCATATATTTAAAATTTTAAATTACGTATATATTAATATGAAATAAATTATACAAAATGATAATCCTAAAGGAAGTATTACAGTTCATCTGTGTTTTGTAATTACTAAAGAAAATATGTATAACTAAGGTTTACTAAGAAAAATATCAATCAAATTATATCATTGACTAAGACAATCAGTAGGTATTCATGATACTGATGATATGTAAGATAATATCTAAATTAATGAATACCCTTGGTAGTATCTACATTTTTTCAGGGTGTATTATACGTATTATTTTCAAAGCAGAAAATATTTAAGCAATAACTCCAACATAAGCATTAAAAAGAAAATATTGCAAGGGCAAAAGAGCTATAAAGATAAAAGCATGAAAGCAGAGATCTTAAAGATCCATTTTATTGCCACATTTATACCTCTTAATATGAGTAGTATATTCTAGTGTTTTTAAAGTGTACTACACTTTCTCCAACTGCTTTCAGTAGTGCCAACATTGGTAGATATGAAAAGAAATTTGCCTTCTCATCCTTTATTCTACTCCCGGAATTTAAAATAATTACTTCCAAAAATGTTCAGTCAGGACTCATTGGCTAATTCCTCCCTGGGCAATCACTATGTAGCTGATGACATTAAATGTAATTAAAAAAACTTTCAAGAATGTATTTGTTTGTTTTTCCCTATGAAAACACCAGATTCTTTGTCTCATTTAAGTCACCAAAACAACAGAATAATTTCCAGTACTGTTTTTTAAAGAAAGCTTGGCCTCCTGTCTCATTTTTGCATAAGTTTGAAATGATTTTAAATAAAGGTAAGCACGATTCTAATAGTTCCTAAGTCTAAACAAGAGTATGTTATTCGTACTAAATTCTGGAGTGAACAAAGTAGATGTGCTTTTTGGCCTCAGAGAGTTTAGTGAGTTATTCATAGTTAAAAGATAAAGCATTGGATACAGTAGTGATAATTCCTATAAAAGATAAACAAGCAAAAAACAAGTGCTGTGCTGAAATATAATGGGAGTTATATCAATTGACTTCATTTATCTGGGGTAGTTCAGAAGAGATGCTTGCCCCCAGGAGTAGAGAATATCAAGCCTGATAAAATTACTTAGTAATATCATGAAGATAAAACTGTTGTGCCAAGATTAACTAGAGCAAGAGCAAGACTGAAGTTCAAACAAGCCGCTTAATCTTTATCCTTAGAAAATTAAAGTGTTGAAATTAGAAATATGAAATATAAAATTATAAATTTTCATATTAAATAGGATATTTTTTATGAATAGCAAATGAATGTAATATCAAACAATATGATTAATAACAATGTCAAATTCAATATCTAAATGTTAATTTTTTGTTATCTTTACAAAATATATATTTTAACCATCATTCAGTAGACTCTATTCATACAAGGAAAACGATAATTCTTATATTCATAAAGTTATTATAAAAACTATTTACCAAGACAAATCAAAACACTATTTCATAGATTTATGACAGAACAAAGCATACTTGTGAATCAAATATAAATATATAAAACATGCTTCAGGGATCCCTGGGTGGCGCAGCGGTTTAGCGCCTGCCTTTGGCCCAGGGCGCGATCCTGGAGACCCGGGATCGAATCCCACATCGGGATCCTGGTGCATGGAGCCTGCTTCTCCCTCTGCCTATGTCTCTGCCCCTTTCTCTCTCTGTGACTATCATAAATTAAAAAAAATATATATTTAAAACATACTTCAGAGTGACGACAGTTTTCTGTTATCATTGACTAATAATTTATTAAATTGCAATATAAAGATATTTTACTCATTAACAAAACTTCCATTCAAATAGGTAGTTGTGTAATGATAAAAAATAAATCTATTTATTTATCCATCTATTTACATGTAATTCTTAGAGTTTCAAATTCAAGAACGAAAACTCAGTGTTGATAAGAGCACAGAGAAATAGAGTTTTCTTAAACTGCTTTTGGAAGTGTGATTTAGTCCAAATTTAGCAAATCATTTTAAAAATCTTTAACAGTATTCATTTTCTTCACTCTGGTAATATCATTTCTGAAAATGAATCCCCCCAAAATAATGTAGGATGGTAACAGTTATCATGTGATGAATAACAAACAACAGAAATGTCCAGATTAAATAAATCACCAGTGGGATACTTTTACCTAATAAAAATTATTTTGGTCATTAATATTCATTAACATGGAGAGATATGATCTACACACACATACAGGAATAATCTGTAACTATATATACCAACTGTGATTATCTCTGCCCTGGTGATTTTTTTTTTAAGATTTTATTTATTTACTCATGAGAGACACAGAGAGAAAGAGAGGCAGAGACACAGGCAGAGGGAGAAGCAGGCTCCATGCAGGGAGCCCAATGTGGGACTGGATCCAGGACCTTGGGATCATGACCTGGACCAAAGGCAAGTGTTCAACCACTGAGTCACCCAGGTGCCCTAATGGAATTTCTATGCTATCTTTCCTTTGGGTAGAGAGGAGTGGTGTGTGCTTTACTTTCCAAATTAACAAAGGAATTTCCTAGTTTCTTTTTATTTTTGGCCAAGTGCTTTTCTAATTTCAAAATAAAATATTTTCTTCCATTATTTTTTGTGTTTGGTTTGGCATTTAAATTTCCTTTTCAAATTTTTAAACAAATTCTCAGAATTTTTTCAAGAATTTAACTTTGCTAAAGGGTCACTGGCTTTAACCATTCTCTCTGAGAATAATCCTCTCTCTCTCTCCCTTCTTATCTCTTAAGCCACATACTTCTGAGAGACAGTTTTATCTCTCAGTTTATGGTAATTTACCAGTTTGGATGAGGTACCATTCTCACTTCATTTATTTATTTATTTTTTTAGTTAAATGTTTTTCACTGCTTATTTCTACTCTTCTCATTTACAATCACACTAATTGTTGAAGTCTTTGAATATGCATGTATTTCCCAAAAATATATAACATTGAATCGTATGTGTGCATTTTCTCTTTTATTTCTATGAATTTATTATGAATAATATCATACAAAAATGGTTTAAAAACATGACTCATTAGGTCAATATAAAACTATAAAATTGAATTCATGAAATAAATGGTCTAAGCAATTTCATTTAATGAGCATTTATAAAGCCTTGCATTCAGAAATTATAATAGAGACTCATCCAAAAGCACGTGGGATAGATGGACAAGGGGAATGGGCCACACAAGTGAATGCATATTAAGCAGGGCACTTATGATAAGTACTGGGTGTTGTATGTTAGTGGGGAATCACTAAATCTACTCCTGAAACTAATATTACACTATATTTTAACTAACTGGAATTTAAATAAAAACTTGAACCAAAAAAAAAAAAAAAACACAACAAAAACAAAGCAAAATGAATCAAGAAAAATCTCAACAAAATTTTTAAAATATGAGTCACACAATGTTCTGTGACTACGATGACATCAAATTTAATATCAATGTTTGAAAGGCAGAAAATATTAATCACAGTTTTGGAAACTTAAGCTATAATTATTAAATAACTAATAGGTTAAATTTTTTTAGTTGAGTAAAAATTAAAATATTCTACATTAGAAGTACAAATTATGAGTAAGAGTTATTTTGAGAAGAAATGATCTTTAGATTATAAAAGAAAAATCCTAAGAATAAAATAGATGAGTATATAAAGAAATAAAGAAACAATTGAACCATTATGTGCTTAAATAAATGTTAAATATGACTTTGAGTAGAAAAAATAAATAATGGAACAGAACGTAACAGACAAAATATAATGTTACAATAAAGTATATATATATATAGGTTGTTTTCTTAAAGACTAGTCCAATATCTGGTGTTATTGCTAAATGATTGAAGACACAAATAAACCAAGTTGGGACAATAGTACAAAAATCTTTGTGCCAGTACATTTCTAAATATCAGAATAAATTTCTAGAAAAGTATAACTTTTAAAATACAAAAAGTTAGTAATCATAAATAATTATAGACACATTAATGAATTTGAGAAACAGTTTAAAACATAAACTCAGGTGGGTTTAAAAGTGAATTCTGGCAATATGTCAATGGAGAGATAATTCTAGACTTCTACAAACTATTTCCAATATGAAAAAAAAAAACAGGAATTCCATCTCAACTGTTTCTAGGTTATAATAATCTTGATTACAAAGGTAATCAAAATTATAAATTAATCTCACTAATGAAGATAAATGGAAAACTTCTAACAAATATTAACCCACTCAGTCTATGATAACTTTCAAAAACAATAAAACCATTAAGAAGGTTTGTAACTAATTATATGACAACTTCAAATGGAAAAATTTATTTTGATAGATTTAGAAAAAGCATTTGATAAATTTTACAATTCATTCTTGGAAATCAGCAAACAAATGAAAAATTTAAAATATAGTATTGGAAGATGACATTCTTAATTTGCTAAAGAGTAGCTACCAAGTAAAACCTACAACAATTATTACCCTTAATGAAAAATATTGGAAATTTTCCTTTAAAATCAGAAAAAAGTCAATATCTGACTTAGTTTCCATTGAACATATAGCCAAGTAATAATTTAGGAAAACTAAATGGAAAGATTAAAGGTCGGAACAGAAGTAACAAAGCTGTCTCTATTCACAGATTGTCATTTTCTAAAAGAAAAAATTCAAAGGAATTATAGATTTTGTTAGAAATTATAGTAATTTACAAATTATTGAATATAAGACTAATATGTCTATTTAAAGTTTCTAAACATGAACTAAGATATTTTTTAAATAAGAATATACTATTTAAAATATCAAAATAAATTTTGTAGTTATGTATTCTTGGACATTTTTCTCAATAGTTCTCTTCAAGTCTCTCTAAAAATTGGTTCCAATTTTGCTTCTTTCAAATCAAAATCCATATAGATGATATTAAGATTTTGAACAAGATCTGTAAGTGATATGTCTTCTTCCAACAAGATAATTATGTCACCCTCTCTCAATGATCAAGTCTGCCTGTGAAAGTCCCCTCATTAATTATAAATCATCTCTATGGAAATTATGATACCAACAGTCATTGACTTTTTCCTAAAATGTTAAATGATGTTAAAGCTTTCTGACTGCCAGCAACTCTGGGTTTATAAAACTCTGAGTGTTTCTTTCTAGGGGGCCAAACCTGCTACCAGAACTTTTTTTTGAAATAATCATTTGCTATGGAGCCTATTCTAGTATTACACCATGCCACTTTGGTTTATTCCAAGTATCTTATACTATCATTTCCAATATCAGAGTTCACAGTTACCCTCAAGTACATTCCTTTTGCATTTCACTATTCTCTTCAGAATCCAGATTTTACAATTCCTTGCTTTGACAATCTTGTCTTGACAATCAAGATAAAAAAGATAAAACACAAGGAAAAAACCTAGAGTGCTCCATATAGGTGATTCTTGCCTCATGTTACCACAGATATCATCATCATGGAGGGCTCACATTACTTTTTTTTTTTTTTTTTTTTTTAAGATTTTACTTATCTGGGATGCCTCGGTGGCTCAGCAGTTGAGCACCTGCCTTTGGCCCAGGAGTGATCCTGGAGTCCTGGAATCGGGTTCCACATCGGGCTCCCTGCATGGATCCTGCTTATCTCTCTGCCTATGTCTCTGCCTCTCTCTGTGTGTGTCTCCCATGAATAAATAAATAAAATCTTTTAAAAAGTTACTTATTTATTTGACAGACATAGAGAGAAAAACAGAGATAGAAACACAGAGCATGAGCAAGGAGGAGAGTGAGAAACAAGCTCCCCACTGAGCAGACAGCTCAATGCTAGGCTCAATCTCAGCACCCTGGGATCATGACCTAAGCCAAAGGCAGATGCTCAACCCACTGAGCCACCGAGGCATCCTTCACATTGCATTCTTAAAGGATTTTTAAATGTGCTACTGCCTTACGTGGCTCACTTCAACTCAATGTTTAAATAGTTGTACTGACTTGTCTATACTGAAATCCAGTGCATGGACACCATATAAAAAGCTATGCTATGATATATCTCTTTTGGATGAATGACTCAAATTGCTCAATAGGATTCATACCTTCACCTTGTCCCTATGTTCTTATATTTCCAAAGCACTGAACTCACTGCTTATTCTGCTGTTTGCCCTCCTTCCAACCTCTGTATTTAACTGTCTTCTGATTCTGAACACAGATATCTTAAATTAACCATATGTCTTTCTTTCAGAAATACACTGTTGATTTTATTTTGGGATGCTGCTCCATATATGACTTTATCCCTTGTGAACCTCCAAGTCACATATGACTGTGAAGCCCATCCAACTGGTCTTTTTGTCTCAGACACCAATCTTTGATAGGGAAGAACATTGCAGTTGGAGTGAACGAAGGTAATAAATGGCCAGAAAGAAGAATGGTGGGAAGTAAAATCCAACTTTGATGAATATTTCCTTCCTTGATAAATAATTTAATTCTGATAGCAATGAAATAATGAGCATTTTGAAAGATAGAGAATTCCTTAATGAGACATTTAAGAAACCAAGTCATCCTAGAAGTGATGTAGAAAATGAATTAGGAGAGATGGTTGTAGGAAAATGGAAACAGAAAGACTAATACTAAATAAATGCTTCTCCTTATAAAGGAACTGTTTACTTAACAACTCACTGAATGATAAACAAAGAAGACAATTATAACTTTTTCAAATCATATTTTAGAGAAATACCACAGCGAATAAGGTATTTTTGTGGACTACCTGGCCATTGCTTTGACTGTGCCTGATAGTTTTACTAACTAAAAAAAATGTGGAAATAAAATGGAAATCAATTTTAAGGCTTGTGATAATTTTGAGTATTTCAAAATAATGCATGGAGTGCTCATATATGATCTCTCACTGTACCGTGTAATTTTTCATTACCAAAACAATGACATGATTACATGAATGTTAACTAACTCACCCTTAGTATGTAAAATAAGGTAAATCAGGCTGCATCATTAGAGGAAAAATGAAAAACAAATACTGTCATGCCAGCTAATGGATGAAAGAGAGTGCTGTCACAAAGAAGGTGATAAGTCAGCAATTACTGCCTTCACTCATTCACCAAAGTGCACTCAGGCTCAAATTATATTCTAAAGCAGGACTCTTTCCTTTCACCAAAGAAACAGGAGTACTTTGCAAAAAGTAGACAGTATAATTTAGCTTTTGGACCATTGAAACACTGTATAAAATGCCTCTAAGCAAATATATTTTCATCTATATGTATAAATACTTGTATGTATATATGTATGTGAATATTTGAATGCATGCATACATTTTTGTATGTATGATTCTGAGAAGTCTACTCATACATTTCAACCCAGCTAATCAACACATCTGTATGAGGATATGATCAACGAATATGTTTTAAAAAGTCAATGTTTATAATACCAAGAGTGAATCAAAATGTGAACTATGGACTTTAGGTGATAATATGTCACTGCAGGTTCATCAATGTCACAAATGTGTTTTGGTGGGCATAGTGATAATGGGAAAGGCTATACATGTGTGGGGTCAGAGGGTAAATGGGAAATATCTGGACCTTCCCTTCAATTTTGATATTAACCTTAAACTGTTCTTAAAAAGTCTTAATTTAAAAAAATTAAACAGAAAAAAAGCATTAGCGTTTCTCAGGAAACATACATCATCATATATATCAACATAAGTATCAGCTATTCCGCAATCAGTAGATCATTTATTTAACCACTTAAGCATATTGAATGTCCACTCTTATTTTAAGTACTATGTTAAGTCTCTGGATTACAGAAATCAATAAGAATTATCCCTTTACTTGATGATCCTACATTTTATTCCATAAAATAGTTCCCTGTGGCACTAAAGTTCAGTTAATAATACTGATGCTATGGCTTTGAATGAATGTATTTGAAAAGAAAATACAATAAATTGCTTAAATTTATGAGTTTTAAAGCCAGACTTTAACTAACTTTAGATGAACATTGGGGGAGATTAATTAATATATTTACAATTATTTTTCTCTATCAGTAAAATGTGTGTAACATTAACATTCCTTCAGCTTGTCTGAAGTATTTACATAATCTAGATAAAACTCTTATAATAATACCTATGTATTCTAATAAATAATGTTTACTGTAACTATTAATAAGAATTATTGTGTTCTGTTTTGGATATATTTTGTCCAAATGTCTAATTATTCATAAGAAAGTAAAGATATAATCCCTCTATTGGTGAATGTCCATATGATTAAAAATTTATTTTAGTAGCCTACTTCTACTGCTGTTAGATTCCCAAGTGGTCATCAGGTATGCTCAAATTCTTAACTCCATAACCCATCTGCTTTGGTGTTTGGTATTAATACTATGTAAAATGTGCTCAAGATCAAAGTCAGAACATTACACATCTGCATCTGCTTGTTTACACACACAATTGCGAAATATGTTCGATTGGCAGCATATGTTAGAGTGAACACCAATCTGGTGTGGTAATAATTTCATTGTTGGCTGTATTGCAGAGGCCTGCTCTATAATGTATTTTATTAAGATGGATGTGCTTTAGTTTGTTCAACCAGTCATGGTAAAATATTTGGCTAATGTTTTTATTGCAAACCATCTGTGTGGGCAGTAAGGTTGTCCAATAACACATGAAATGTCACTGTTTTGAATAGACATCTAATGAAGATTTAATCAAATGGATATTTTACATTAATTAAATGCCAGCTGATTAATGAAAACATATTTCTCTATTTAATAACTATGTAAAAATGGAACATGATTAGCTCAAAATTCCATGCATTATGCACAAAATGTAGACTTTCTCATGAATACATGCATGCAGAACTGTGTAATAGAATCTAGATGCATTTAAATAGCATTAAAATAAATGTCATCCTGCTATTTAAGAAATAGCAAGCACTATGTGTTTGGAAATGATTCTCTCTAATATCTGGATCTCTTTGACCCCTCTTTGTACTGTCATAAAGCGGCATATTTTTTCTCCACCACCAGGAAGAAATTTAAATGAACCCATTCCTACTGTGACAAATAATCAGTTCCATATACACAAACCCAGAAGCATTGCTAACTACCAAAATGATTGTAAGAATCACAGGAGAAAAAAATTAGGCAGATGTTTTGAAAACAAAACAACTTGCTGAAATTTAGCTTCTCTCAAAAAATATCAGAGAAACGAATCTGCTTCACTCTTCATTTTCTTTCCTAATCATTTTTCATCTTATCTCCCAGCAAAGCTTCTTCTTTCTTTCTTTCTTTCTTTCTTTCTTTCTTTCTTTCTTTCTTTCTTTCTTTCTTTCTTTCTTTCTTTCTTTCTTTTTTTCTTTCCTTCCTTCCTTCCTTCCTTCCTTCCTTCCTTCCTTCCTTCCTTCCTTCCTTCCTTTCTTTCTTTCTTTCTTTCTTTCTTTCTTTCTTTCTTTCTTTCTTTCTTCTTTCTTTTTTTCTTTCTTCTTTCTTCTTTCTTTCTTCTTTTTCTTACATTCTGGCTATATTTCACTACATCTACCTATCTCAGATTTATCCAAAATTCATTCTGTATTGCATTCTCCCATTTCCCTGAAATATGTTTCCTTACTTGACTCTGTAAGAAAAATTTGTTCAGAAGAGAGGACAGCTCTTACATACATTTCTTATCATTTATATCAGCAAAATTCACTTCTCCCCTCTTTGCTTATGTTTTCTCCCAAGATTAAAGATAAATCAAAGTATAAGATCAAGAATTGGATGACCCTCACACAAAATCCAGCGCAAGTCCATCCCTTCAGGGGATCCAGATTGCTAGTGACTCAGAGTACTCTTCCCTTCCAGGTAACACTAGGTAAAAGGTCATTTGGGGCTTTCATTCACATTTTAGCAACTGCAGACCCTGGTCATTAGTAAAACCATGAATAATGGGAAAGAAGTAATACATACCTGCACATCTGTCCCCATTTAATGTCTATATGGCCCTTGAGAACTAGGGCAGTTTATTTATTTTCTATCTCTAGTAACTAACACACTAAACCAAACTAACACTAAACCAAAGGCAGGTGCTCAACCACTGAGCAACCCAAGCGTCCCCACAATATTGTTTAAATATTCAAAATAATGGCAAACCTTGAGATTGACTTTCCTTTTCACAATAAGGGATACCTTATCCTAATCCTATTGGATTTCATAGATAATGCATTTGTTACTAATTGAAGGCTCGTGGCAACCCTGTATCAAGCAAGTCTATTGGCACCATTTTTCCAACAGAATTTGCCTACTTTTTGCCTCTATGGCATATTTTGGTAATTCTCAAAATGCCTCAAAATTTTTCATTATTATTATATTTGTTAGGGAGATCTGCCATCAGTGGTCTTTGATGTTGTTACTATAATTGTTTTAGGTTACCATGAATTGTACCCATATAAGTTAGCATATTAATTGATAAATGGGTATGTTTGGATTGCTCCACTGACCAGTCCTTTCTCCATCTCCTTCTCCTCCGGTCTCTCTATTCCATGAGAAACAATTTTGAAATTAGGCCAGTTAATAACCCTTTTCTTTGGCAATATACCTGGTCACCTAAGAGCTTTGACAGAAATATACAATAAGAGCAATTTTGTTTTCATGGCTGCTAACACAAAACTCATTCTGCAGCCCATGAATCAATGAGTCATTTTGACTTTCAAACCTTATTATTTAAGAAATACATTTTGTACATCTGTAGCTACTATAGATAGTGATTCCTCTGATGGATCTGGGCAAAGTAAATTGAAAACCTTCTAGAGTTATCATTCCATATGCCATTAAGAACATTCATGATTCATGAGAAAAGATCAAAATATCAACATTAACAAGAGTTTAGAAAAAGTTTTTCCAAGCCTCATGGGTGACTTTGAAGGGTTCAAAACCTCAGTGAAGGGTGTAACTGCATATGTGGTGGAAATAGCAAGAGGACTAGAAGGAGAGTCTGAAGATGTAACTGAATTGCTGCAAACTCATGATGAAAATTGAAAACATGGTTTACAGTGAAGCATCACAACTGATATTCTGACATCTAGATATATGAACTCTTTTAATTCCTGTCTCTGAGGAATGCACATCATAGAAACAACCTCCCCTACATAGAAGTATTTCATTATCTTTGGCAAAATAGATAATTAAGTTACAATAAAATTTTCATTTCAGGTATATAACACAGTGATTCACCAATTCTATACATCATGTTATGCTTACCACAGATGTTGTATGTCAACTCTATTCAAATAAAAATATTAAAATTGAAAATAATCAAAGAAGTATCATCAAAACTAAACAAAAATTTTTCTTTTCCTTTTTTTTTTTTTTTTTTTTTTAAGATGGGTCTGGGAAAAGGCACATTAAATTCAAGAAAATCCTGTGTTAATGGGAAAGGCCTGGAGTTCATTCAGAAGACCTCTGTCCTTGATCCTGATGTTACCTATTTTATTAACTATGTGTATGATCTTGAATAAAGCTACTTGATCTTTAAAAGTAAATAGAATTGGGGCACCTGGCGGCCTTAGTTTGTTGAGCCTCTGACTCTTGATTTCAGCTCAGGTCATGATCTCAGGGTATGAGATCCAGCTCTGTGACTCTGGGAATCTATGCTAAGGAGGAGTCTGCTTCTCCCCTCTTCCTCTCTCTCTGCTCCTCCCCCACTGATGCTCAGGCTCTCTGTCTCTCTGTCTCTCTCTCCCCCTCTAAGATAAATAAATCTTAAAAAAATAAATAAAAGTAAATACAATATAATAAAATTTAGTACAGTGTACTATTGCTTACAGAATTCAAGTTGTTTTTTAAAATGTAAAAAGATCTATGATCCCTCTTTTTTTATACATTCCACCAGCATGGACACCAAAGAATCAAATCTCAACAACTGTATTTGCAGAGTGTCTTCTAGATGTCAGTCACATTGGCAGACTTTTTGTGCTCTGACACTGTAGTTTTTGCTCCAACAGGTAATTCATTTTGGCTAACAATTTCACAATTTCACCCTTCAGTTCTTTTAAAACTCTTGGGGAAATTCCATCATATCCTGGTGATTTATTTACATCCACTTTCCAGATTTTCTTGTGATTGTATTTCTTTTTAACTAATTATTTTCTCCTATTATGTTTTCTTAATATCTATTTATTGGGCAGCAATGTTAAAAAATAGATGATGATGGCATCAAAATAATAACTTACAAAAATAATGTTTGATAGCAGTATGAAACACTCCAAACTTAAGGTATATTACTAGTATGTTTTCAATTTTCGTATTTTTCAAGTGGAAATGGGAATTCATACATATTTTGTGGTAAAAAGATAATTATTTCCCATACATGCAGACCTGAACACACATAATAAATACACACAAATTCAAATCAGTTTTCTATAGAAAGTGTATAGTATAGATAGCATATTTGAAAGAGAGCAAAAGAAACGATTATAACTTTCTAATTTTTAAGAAATTTTCTACTTCTTATTCAATACTTTGAAACAAAAGACACATCAAAATTCACTTCTGTATTCAATCTAGAAAATTATTCTTAAAATGAAAGTTAAAAATAATTTTAATTGTTGGCCATTTCAGATTTAGAATGACTTTTGTTCTAAATTATTGATATTTACTTTAACAATTTCCCTTTAACTTTTTTAGTCTATAATTATTCCAACTATGTCATTTAAAGTAAGATTCTAAACTAATAAAGTTATGCTATATTTTAAAAAGTGTGAATAAGTTCAAAACTTAATACCATGGTATTAATGTTCATGGTATTGATAATCATTAATGTTAATGGTATTAACATTTTGATAAACAATACAATTTTCAAAATATTGACTTAGTATCTGTGTTAGGCTAATCATTTAATAATGTTCTATTAAATTATTTTCATTTTAATGTCATTAAATTTAGGGTATATATTTAATTTCAACAACCCACTAATTCTAGGTTATTTAATGTTAGTTTCATTTTACACATGAGGACACTAAAGTTGATAACTGATTATCATCACACAGCCACAAAGATCCGGAGTGTAGATCTGAATCTAGATGTGTCTAATGCTGAATTCCATAGTCTTTTCATCATGATGCATTGCCTCCCTCAATTAGCCTCACACTTCCTTTACAGCCATTTACTACATTAGAGTCCCCACATATCCAGGTATTCATGGAACATGTAGAGCAAGAGGCATAAAGAAAATTAAAAATTATTTAAGATGGAGCTTTTTTTTCCCATAGAATTGAAACCATCAAAGTTGCTTTTAATTGTGTGTATTAGGATGGACAGTATAGGTACAGTGGAAAAAAAACATTGAAAGACCTCTAACACAGTGAAATTCTTTAGAAAGGGAGACAAATTGGTAACTAGAAAGCACATCCAATCTCATCATCTCTTTCACTTTTCAATATATTTTGAACATTTTATTTCATGCATCATTTTCAATCCTGTGTTTCTGGTTATCAGATTCCCTCAAAAGATTAGAGCCAAGCAAAACTAAAAGATTGACGGCTTGCCTCTAGAAAATTTATTTTACTTGTAGGATCCCCTTGAAATGTTAAACAAGAGGCTGTCATACAGAACCTGGTTAGATTATGCAAGTCATCAGCTGTGAAATTAGTGTATTTAGTTTAAATCACTCAATTCTCCTAAGAGGTTCTCTCCTCCACTCATGGAGATTTCTATAAAGTATTAATACATCACAAGTCTCTTACAGATCTAAATTGATTGGCTCTATTGGACCAGTGTAAGAAGTATCAGAACAACATTTCAGGAAAAAAAATACAAGATCTCAAACTAGAATTACTAGTTTGTTAAGTAACTAAGGGAAATGCTCTGTTTCTGAGTCATTGCTTTTCCTCCTCTTGTATTTTCCAACTCAGTGAATCACAAAATCATTCAGCTCACAAAAAATAAAAAATCTATGAATCTGATCTCATTTTCCCCATTGCTTTTCTTCCTACATTTAACCATTAAATCCAGTAGTTTAAATCTCATACTATTCCTCAAATCTCTACCATCTCCTACATTCTTTCAACTACTCCTGACTTGGTCTCTTACTTGGCTTTCTGCCATAGCATACCCAGTTTTGTCTTCACATAAAATCTAAACTACGGTTGACAGTCTGGTGTGAAAACTTTTAAATTATGTTACTGATAATATCAAATTCAAAATATTTTCATTGTTATACCCAAATAAAATATATCGTTATTTCTTCTTATGACTTTTTGGATAAATTACACGTTTCTTAACATTTCTCATGAAGTCTGACATGATCCGGTGCCATTATCTGGTGCCTGGCCTCATAAATCAGAACTTTACTTTCCCTTCCACTTCCCTTCAACCTCCACCCCATAGAATTTGCTAATTCATGAATCTGTGACGTGCCAAATCTTCCTGTTAATTAGTGATAGAGCAAAGATTATGAAACAAAACACTATTTTTTTCAATTTAGAAGCCTGTCAAATGTACCACCCTGTTGCTGATTTTATCTGTACTGCCCATGCCATGAATTTCTATTGAGATATTCTATTCTACTTTTTATGTAAGATGCCAGTAACACAGCAGGTATACTCTTTAACTTTTATTGAACTTTAACACACATAAAGTATAAAATTCATAAGCATGTGGCTTAAATGATCAGAAAAGATACACTACTGCATTACTACCTTATAGATCAGGATCACTTCAGTTATTAGCCCTAGTCTGTTCTCCATAGAAAACACTCTAAGCTGTAAAATTATACATTAGTTTTGACCTGATTTTGCACTTTATTTAAATGGAATAATAATATATTTTCTTTACAAAAAAAAATGAAAACAAACTTCATGTACTCAGCACTATGTTGGTGAGGCTAATCCATGTATGTAGCTATATTTACTGATTTTAACTTACGTATAATATCCTACTTATATATCTATATCTACCACAATTTTTTTAATTCTATTATTAAAAGATATTTGAACTGTTTAAAGTATGGGGCTATTGTGTTTCACCATGATGAATAACTTGAATATCTTCTCCATGCTTTTGGAGAACATTGATCGATGCATGCATATAATGTGTATATTCATTTCTTTTTGTCTTTTGTTGTCTATTGAGAAGGCAAAAGTCAGTTTTAGTATTTCTTTTGGACACATATACATAAATATGCTCAAATATGTAAAAAATAAATATAAACTAAGTATATATTTATTATAGTTGTATATATTATGTAATATATAATATATTCCTATAAACTTGTATATATTTATATAACTAAATATATATACATATATAAATTTAGTACTAAATATATAGTACTAAACAGTTCTTCCATTAGAAGGAAAATAATCCCAGATAGAAGCACAAATATGAAAGATGAGATGAAAAGGTAAAATAAAAATAACTATGACACTGCAGGTATAATCATTAGTTTTAGGCATGAAATGAAGAGAGAATTACTGCATGGTAAAATTGCATAAAACATGGGAGAACATACATGAATTTTTTTGAGAGATACCCTATTGTATTTTTATATAAGATGCCTAGTCTAAACACAGTAAATGGAAAACATCATTTTAGAGAAAAACATAGTGTGTATTTTAAACATACACACATACTTGGGGTGCCTGGCTGGCTCAGTCAATAAAGTGTGCATCTCTTGATCTCAAGATTGTTACTCCAAGCTCCATATTGGCTGTGGAGAAGAAAGAAAGAAAGAAAGAAAGAAAAAAGAAAGAAAGAAAGAAAGAAAGAAAGAAAGAAAGAAAGAAAGACATATACACACACATATATATAATTACATATATATATGAAATTATCTAGAAGTTGGTAACATAGTTGTGTTCACCTTTGATATTAAACTGTATGTTTCTGATTTTTATATTCTTCTGTATTTGTACTAAACTTGAATATATATATAGAAATAAATACACAATCAGTTCCACATCTGTTATAATATATATTATTGATTTCTTAAAGCATAGTGTAAATTTTGCTTTACTAATCTCAGTCAATATAAGGACTTTAAAATTTAATTCATACATGGTCTCCCAAATATTATGCAATTTTACCATGTAGTAATTTTCTCTCCATTTATACATATGAATACATTATCATACCCTGTAGCTTGTCATAAATTACTCCTTATCACATTTCCCCTTTTCATGCCTTTCTCATATTCTTGCTCCATCTGGAATTATTTTCCTTTTGATGATGGAAGTGTATAATATTCTCTTATTACCTTTATGTTGCTGATTATCTCATTTTGATATCAAAATTTCCTGATTTAACACTAATTTGTAGGATAATTTTGCTGGATATGGAATTCTAAATCTGTGATTTTGTTTTCTACCTTTGATGATGGCCATTTCATTTCTTCTGCCTTCTGGTCTGTTGAGAAGGCCAAAGTCAGTTTCCGAGTGCTTTGTGAACATGTATTTTTCTGTCTGACTTTAATGTTTAATACTGCTTTTGGTTTTCACAAGAGATATGTTTGATGTAGCTTTTTTTGCATTTATACTGAAGCTATGGCTTAACATAATTTTGAAATTTTTTCATCAATTATCTCTCCAAATATTGCTTCTGTCAAATTCATTCTCTTCCCTTCTCTGGATTTCCAACATATATATGTCAGAAATTTTCACTGTATTTTATATATTTCTTCATTCTATCTGTACTTTTCACTCTCTTCTCTAAATATTACGGTTAGGATTTTCTTCTGTTTTAAGTTCTAGTTATTTTCTTTTTCTTTAGATTTTTCTACACTATACAAAATAAAGTTTCAATTCGGGCAGCCCCGGTGGCACAGCAGGGCAGCCCCGGTGGCGCAGCGGTTTAGTGCCGCCTGCAGCCCAGGGCATGATTCTGGAGTCCCGGGATCGAGTCCCACGTGGGGCTCTCTGCATGGAGCCTGCTTCTCCCTCTGCCTGTGTCTCTGCCTCTCTCTCTCTCTCTCTCTCTCTCTCTGCATCTCTATGAATAAATAAATAAAATCTTAAAAAAAATAAAGTTTCAATTCTTAGTTTCATTCATGGTATGTTTCAATTCTAGAATTTTCACTACATACATTTTTCATATTTTCCAATGGAAATTGTTCCGAGTGTTATCTAATTTCTTGAACTATTATTCTCAGTCATTCTATTATGGCTTATGTCATGACATTTTGTCTCTTAGCATTCTGATTGATTGTCATGTACATTGAATGAAAAGCCATAGAGACAATTTGTGCCTCTATTTGATATTATATTCCTCCAAAGAAGATTTTATTTTACTTTTGCTCACAAAACAAAAACACAAAAACAGACAGACCTTAATTTTATTCAAAGAATGGGAAATTAGCTCTATTTCGGTCCTTTAGAGGCTTATTTTCTGTTCCTCTTGTTTCTAGGATATAGGCCTTCACCTTTGCTGGAGTTCCCTGATAAAACTCTGGGGCATTAGCCACACGGATCCTACTCCTCGGTAGATTTTAAGAGTTCCATGCTCTTTTATCTAGGTCCTGTAAAATTACCAGCAGGTGTATTCTGCTGTTTAGCCTCCAATTCTGCTCAGCCTCTCTTCACAGTTTTCAAATCAACAGATATCTAAAGGTAGGGGGCAGGGGCTGTATTTAGCTACTATCTCTCAAGAGAAGCATTTACTTTTCCTTCTCTAAAGGATTACAGTCTTATGAGATTTGATTGCCTTAGAAATTCCCTGGTGTTTTAAAAACTATTTTTTGTTTGAGATTTTTCATGATGACATTGATAGAAAGGTTCGTCTGTGCAAAGCTTGCCTGTCACTACTGAAGAAGTAAGAAAATATATACATATATATATGTGTGTACATATATATGTACAAAACTATCATTTTCAATAGAAGTTATATTAACTTCGACAGAAATAACATTTAGCTATAATAAATCACAAAGGTATTTAGTTGTTTATCATAAATTTACCATATAAACATAAATCTTTAGCATTAGGATTTTTCTTGAATATCTGTCCACTTGCTACTAAGTTGCTACTTGTAACTATAGAGATGATAGTTTTTTGTCCCCACAATCATGTTCTTGCAGAGATGATTTCTAAAAAGCAAGGTAAATATACACTGCTTATATATGACAAATACTCTTTTTTTTTACAAATATTCTTTTATTCCAAGTTCTAACTGTTCTCTTTCCTACTTTTAACATCATCTATAGGATGAAAAGAACAACTAAATAATTTTTCTCAGGTCTGGAATACAGCCAATACATCATTTCCTTCTTGATTATTCCTAGAAATGACCAATGAATAAATGACAAGGGCCATTTTGAGAGATAAATTTCAGAGACTAATTCAAAAAAGGAAAGGATAGAAAGCCCCTGGTCAAGGGTTACAGATCTGCATTGTAATTCACTAAGCAAACACCAGCTCCTAAATTTAATTTTTTTTCTTGAACTCAAGAGCCAGGATATAGAACCCTCGATGTTAGGAAAGCTATGGAGAGAGATTTTTGAGACTCTTTGAAGTCTATTGAAATAGAGATTTTGTTTCTTTTTTTTTTGTCAAACATAGCATTGCTTTTTCAGCAAATGCCTTGCTTGAGTTGCAAATGACTGAAATTATTTTTTTTTGACATTGACATATTGAAAGAAATTAGTTCATATGGTCAAGTGGTAAGTGAGGGAATATAAATCTAATAAGTCTGGGGCCTCATTCCTAAAATCTCGGCAGGAATTAGAAGACAGAATCTTTGTTTATTTGTTTATTGAGTACAGACTCTTCAAGTAGTTGTAATTAAATATAACAGGTCATAATGGATCATAAATTCTAGAGTGTGGAAGGTAGTCTCCTAATAGAACATGGAAGAGACAGTCCCCTTCACAATCTTTGTGTAGTATGATAGAAACTGACAGGTACGAGACCACAGTATACAACTAGAGGATTAGTAGGGGGATAATAGAAATTGTAGCTTCAGCTGCAGCTATAAACAACTCCTGATGCTATTTGTTGTATGACTATATGTGTATGTATGTGTAAATATGTCAACACACATGCAAACAAATACATGTATATCTCACATGTTTTTCTCTAAGCATATAGAACTATAAAGATGAGGAATCAGTCAGAGAGGTTAACAGTTTCCCTAAACCAATAGCCACCCATTAAACAGCTAAATATCAAAAGTGCCACGATTTTTTTTTAAGATTTTATTTATTTAAGATTTTATTTATTTATTTATTCATAAGAGACACACACAGAGAGAGGCAGAGACAGAGAGATAAGCAGGCTCCCTGCAAGGAGCCCAATGTGGGACTTGATCCCGAACCCAGGGATCACACCCTGTGCCGAAAGCAGATAGATGTTCAACCGCTGAGCCACCCAGGCGTCCTCCAAAAGTGCCAGAATTTAACCCCACTTTTCACTGCCTCAGATCACTACTACTTCTATATTTAATACTTTACCTAGCATTTTGCTTCTTACAATATTTTACAAAAATTTTCTTTCCTACATATTATATTTTTCTTATTCTAGCTTTTCCTGAATTATTAATTCCCCCAGACTTTCTGGAATCAGTTCAACCCTTTTCTCTGTTTGGCTTTATTTTAGGCATTGTTGGGCCCTGATGGCCAGGATGATCCTCATGCAAGTGGAAAGCTGCCATTTCTCATTTGCCCCTGCTGTTTATCACAAAGCAGCTTCAAGGTTAAGCAATGTATACACGGATCACTAAGGTTTGTCCTTACTTTTTGCATTTGATGGAACATTATGAACATAGACCAAAGCTAGGCATTCACTATTATCTTACTATTCTAAAACACAGAAGAAGAAGAGCACAATTTAATGCAACAAATAAACTAATATATTTCAGATATCTATGCCATGATACTCACAATCATATTTTATCAGTCGCTTCTAATTAGGAAATAAAGGACATTCCTGCATCTTTACAAAGAAAATCAGATTTGTTATAAATGCATTTGTAACCCTGATGTATTGAATATGTTACAGTTAAGCAGCCTATTTAATCAGGAGTGACAAAATATGTTAAGCCTTAGGGAATTAATATGATTGCCTCACAGGAAGGATGTTTATGGTGAAAAATAGGAAAGAGCAACAAATCTGGGATTACCACTTTAAATACATACAGAGGCCAAGTTGTTATCAATTATAAAAGACAAAGCCAGTTGTTTTAGGTCTATAATAGAGAGTAGTGGAGGCTTGTCATGAGCTGAGGAACTCATACCCTCATTAATGTGGCAGTCACTGTTCATGACAAAATGTTGCTAGCATTGTAAAAACTCTAAATTTTGTAGAAAAACCCAGAAATTACTACTTCTGTCAAGTCTTCCCATTTTTGAATGTTGGAAGTAGATTCAGTTTCCTTTAGAAAAAGAGACCAACTGTGACATTAGTGACTTTTATACCAGAGTGTTTTGAGAGCATCAAAAAGTATAAAATATGGCCAGTTTCCTTTCAAAAATCCACAAATATCTACAGACACATTAGCCAAGGCTTCCATATTATATAAAGCTTGAAGTAAATTATAATGCATAGAATCATCTCTTATCTTCCTCATTGTAAAAATTTGTACAACAGGAGGTATAAACTGAAATATTAATTGTATACAGGGTAGACATAATGGAATATATTTTTTAGAGAAAATAGACACTTCTTCAAGAGACTTTGAACACTCAGAAATTAGAATTTAAGCACTTAAATATTAAAAGCAAATAATGCAACATGACCAGCAGAAAACTCAGGACAAAGGCAAAGATAAAAGACTCCAATATAAGGACCTTAGCTTTCCATTTAATATATGAAACTGTTACCTTAATGAACTAATATCATTAAAGTAATGTTTTGCGTTACATGGAAACTAATCTGAAATGATATACACCAATCATTCTCAATCTCTACATGTAGTGTTTGATGGGTGTATGCATTTGGTTATTTTTCTTATCTATATTTGCTATTTTTGTAGCCTCATTTCAAAGATTCTTAAACTTTTAAATTGCTTATTTTTTCTATTTTTATTCTGATTGTATATGTTTTAAAAGAGAGAGAGAGAAATGTCTGAAATCATATCAAGTGCTTCCAAACTCTGAAACTAAATACTTAGAAAGAGACAAAAAGGAAACCTTTTGGGAATTTGAGAGAATTTTTTTAAGTGGAGTGAATTATATAAACTGAAAGTTATACTGTATCATAAAAGATATTTCATAAATACTAAGGCAGAACTTAACATTCAGCATAAAAGGGAACTAAATTAAAGTCATGCATATGTAAGACAATTTATCAGAACTTTCAGGGTTCCAGAGATCACAGTAAAAATGGTAAGAAGAATTATATAGAAAATGTCTAAAGATCCAGACCCTCAGCTACAGCCAAGCTATGAGAAATTTCACAATTAAGACCTAGAAGGAAGGTATTATTGGTATGATTATAAAAGAATAGGACAGATGTTAAGCTATTTCCTTGCAGGGCAAGTAGCAAAGGCTGGGTTCTGCTATCAGCCACATTTTGAGAGCCCTCTCATGGTTATGGACCAGTGGTCAAAAGATGGAGTGGAGACCACTTTTCCATTAGTAATGGAATTCCAATGGAGTTCAGTAATTGTGAGAATCATCTGGAAAAGCATAGCAGCTCCACTTTTTTTCTCCTCAGATTCTAAATATGCTTTATAAGGAGGGAATACACTGCTTATATAGCATGCCCAATATCCATGGCCTTTTTATATTAAATGGATTTCAAGGCACAGAGACATTGAAGGGTAGATGATGTCAAAACACTGCAGACATTCAAGTAAGTTATCTATGCTGAGTGTATCATGAATCTTCAGAATAAAATAGCAAATAATCTGTGAAATAACTAGCAAATATTCTATGCAAACCGGGACATAGTACCTTATTTTTTTGTTGTTTACTGGTTTGCATAGAGGTTTATTGCAGAGTCCTACACATAGAGCTACAGGGCTTAGATGGGATGGGGGCAAGTAGGCCTTTAAAATTAACTATCCCAGGACCCCTGGGTGGCTCAGTGGTCAAGTGTCTGCCTTCAGCTCAGGGCGTGATCCTGGAGTACCAGGATTGAGTCCTATATCGGGCTCCCTGCATGGAGCCTGCTTCTCCCTCTGCCTCTGCCTCTTTCTCTCCCTCTGTATCTCTCATGAATACATAAATAAGTAAATATTTTAAAAAATAAATGAATAAAAAATAAAATTAACCATCCCTAAAGCTCTGCTGACAAGATTTGTGTAAATTTTAATAAAACACTATTAAGTTCAAAAGTGCTTATAGTGAAAGATAAATGCTGTAAAATAAAACACAAAAGCAAAATCAATGGATAAAAATTAAAAACCGAAAGTAAAGAATTAAAAAAAAAAAAAAAAATACAGGACAGCCCCCGTGGCTCAGCGGTATAGCGCCGCCTTCAGTCCAGGACGTGATCCTGGAAACCCCGGATCGAGTCCCGCGTCGGGCTCCCTGCTTGGAGCCTGTTTCTCCCTCTGCCTGTGTCTCTGCCTCTCTTTCTCTCTCTCTCTCTCTCTCTCTCTCTCGCTCTCGCTGTGTGTCTCTAATAAATAAAATAATATATAAAAATATATAAAAAAATACAACAGCACCCAAAGGAAGAATTAAATTTTCATCCAAAATAGTTAATGAGCATTTTTAAAGGAAAAGAGATATGAAATGTTAATGTCACAAAAATAGATGAAAAAGTAAAGAAAACAGAATAAGTTATCAAGAATTAAAACTAAAATATTAAAACTAAAATATTTTAAAATAATTATTAAATGAAGAGTAAGGAAAAGTATAATAGTTTATAAACTTTAAGTGAGTGCTAGGAAAAACTATCACAAACTTAAAATCATGTGATTGTATAAAATATGAGAAAGAATTTTTACCGTATCATAAAATATATAATATCAGCTAACATTTATTGTTTGTTCATTTTCTGTCATGTATTGTAAGCATATTTCTATAGCTCCTGGCTAACAAAATCCTAGTGACATTCAAACTTTTTACCTATATGTTTTACATTTACCAATAGACTCAGACTGTTACCCCAGGTCAAAAGAATACATGGCATGGCCAATAGGTAGAGCCTGATCTCTCTTCCTCCTAAAACATGGACTCTTTCCACAAGAGTATAATAAAGATATTAAATAACAGCAGAGGGAGGGCTTGGCTATAAAGGAAACATTGATAATCCATATCAAACATACTGTATGTACATGAGGATGGCGTTGGTGATTAGCTATTTATATGTACTTAAGTTTCATAAAAAGTTTCACGTAAGTCAACTTCCTTTAATTTTCAATACTTATAAATTTCTGTGTAAGAACAATGCCATTATCATTGCAGACACTGTCTTGATGCCCTTTCTTCCTCATGGTCTTGACTGGCCCTCCAGATTCTTAGTCCATTCTTAGCACACCTAATTTCTATTGCAAACTTTCACATTTTTAACAATTTTGCTTTATTCATGTTTCTTACTCATTTGACAATGATCTTGAGGCTAATTCCACCCCTTTATCTGGCTCCTGCTTTCATTTTCATATGTTCTTCTTGTGTGTGTATGTGTGTGTGTGTATATATATAAATTATTTAATTATTTATATTAATTATTTATATATATATATAAATTCACAGAAAGTCCCTACTCAGGTTTGTGCACATACATAAGGCAACCATTGAATCCACCTGCTCCTGCATTTCTAAAACCATCTCAAATTAGTTGGTGAAGAGAAACAACTCTTCCTATTCTGAGTAAGAAAAATGTAGCATCAGAGAGTACTATTCTTATATTTGTCTTCACAATAAGAAATATTTGAAATGGAATTCTATTTAGGAAATATTTGTTAATATTTATTAAATGATTTCTAAAGAGACTTGTATTAATTATAGCAGTGACAATACATTAGAAATACGGCACGAAAAAAAAAAGAAATACGGCACGGCACTTTTCAATAGAGATGAATTCATATTGGGTTTTTTTTAGAGATTTTATTTATTTATTTTGAGAGAGACATCATGAGCAGAGGGGAAGGGCAGAGGGAGAGGGAGAAGCAAGCTCCCCGCTGAGCAGAGATCCTTTGCAGAACTTGATCCCAGGACCCTGAGACCATGACCTGAGTCCAGAGCAGACATTTAACCCACTGAGCCACCCAGGTGTTGGATGGATTTATTGTGGACCCCAAGGAAACAAGTTTTATCTATTAGCCCACAGTGGAAATATCAAAAAAATACAATTATTTATTAACAGCTTTGTAGCTCTGTTTGTGTCCAAGGAAACCAAAAGAAAGTTTTGTGAAAGTATCCAGCTTTCATGGATGTCATAGCTCCTAGAAGAAAAGAGATCTAGGGAGCCAGAGGAAACATGTTCACATGAGAATAGTCAAACCTCTTAAAGAGTCTAGAGCTGAACAAATGAAAAGTTGGGAGTTTTTGAACGCCATTAGGACTCCGGGTTGATGGTCTCTGCTTATTGTGGAGCATCAATATTGGCTTTCACATTAATGACTAGACATGTTTCTGAGCCATTTCTTTTCTTTTTTTAACTTAAGCTATTGTGTAGATTGTTGTCGTTTTTTTTTTTTTTTTTTTTTTGACATGTTTCTTAGACCAGTGTTCAAACCAAAAGTGACGATTCACCCTTACATATCTGGCCTCTTTGATATTAGGATTATTAAATTTTGTTTTGTTTTCTCTTCTTATGATTTCAGTTTTGTAAAAGAAGGAAGCAAAATATTGGGACAAGAGCACCCCTTTTTACATTCGATAGAAATTTCTTCTATTTTTCTCCTAGCCTCTTTGCTGCACACACATATCTTTTTCTTTCTTTCTAAAGCTCAACTCTCTTTGCTCCTCTGTTCATTAATTCATTATCCATTGAATAACACAATAAATGTATTGCCCCCTACCGTGCTCTTCAATAAATAATGAAAGTAACCCGATAAAGGGCCTCAGCAACACCCCAGAGGAGTGAGGAGATGAGAATTCTTCGAAATCACAGGATTATTTCTTGAAAGTTTTTTTTTTTTTTTCTCACTTGTGCAGTGCTACAGCCTTGAGTTTCCTTATTTCTCCTCACGGATTCCATGAGCTTTTAGTTCTAAAGTTTTATTGAGAAGCACAACTGGGGACTTCTGAGGGATCCACACTGATCTTTTCAACTGACTGGGCTGTGAAAAAAAATTAGTGACGGAGGGATGACAGGAAGGTTGTCAGCAGCCAAAGTGTCAGCTGAAAACCAAGTGAACAGACATGTTTGAATTAAAGGAGTCATGTTCCTGACTAATACAGCCTTAGACTGCTTCCCTAATGTCTTATTCATAGAACTAAAACAAGACATAGGTGTTTATGTCAACTGGGTTCCATTTGCGATTTGTTCAGCAAGGGTGTCTGGTTGGTTGGTGAGCATCTCCACACTGGTTTATACTCTAATCACATCACTCTGGGATAATAAAATGAGATTGTAATTTGTACAGGCTTAATCAGAAGATATTCTCATGTGTTAAATTCCATACGTAAAAGACATAGTCATAGCATTTTACATCTCTAAAATTTCACCAGAAATTAAATACAAATGAATTAAATAACTTGATGGGAAATTTAAAAAGGAGCTTCTATATTTACAAATTCTCATCACTATGCACAACGTCTACTCACCTTTTTATGTTTTATTTATCATGTTTTATTCATCAAGAGATAAAAGGAAAAACACACTAGCAAATTTGAAGAATAAGGCTATAGGAGTTGCTAAGATGCACCTTTGTTTTGAAATAGGAATGCACTCAAAACTTACTGAGGGAAAAGACAGCTGCTCACTTCTGTTCTGAAAAATAAGCAAATTAAAGTACATCCCTTATTATTTTTTTTTGCTGCTTTTCTTAGCATCCTGCATCCCTTAAAATTATGATTTGTTTCCTGAAATGAACAAGTAATCTGATGAGTTAGATAAAGGAGCAATGTTTCTTGTCTTGGTTTTTGGTTGAATTAAAATAGCAACAAATACATAATACTTAGATTCCCATATACAATCAAGCCTTGGTAGTCCAGGTAGATCCCTCTGGGAGACTCATCACTACCACCACCATCACCTTCTATTCCCCACCCCTGTAAACTTGCACCTCTAATTTCCTTTGAAAGAGATTTCACCAAGAATAGAAGTCACAAATCAGTATAACCAAGGGGGTTTGGAAACTTTCTGGATATACAACATACTGAAATGTTGCCCAGAGAACTCTGCCCCAGTTTCTGATTAAAACTCAAATACTCATGCTAGAAAAGACTTGATTCATCTTAGTCTTGGCACTCGTTTTCCTAAATTGTTGTAGATGAGGAAAATATGGGATAAAGGAAGATAAAAGAGTGATAAGTCTGTAATTAAATTTGTTTTGTAGTTCACTTTTTTTTAATTTTTTTAAGGTATTTATTTATTTATTTATGATAGTCACAGAGAGAGAGAGAGAGGCAGAGACACAGGCAGAGGGAGAAGCAGGCTCCATGCACCGGGAGCCCGATGTGGGATTCGATCCCGGGTCTCCAGGATCGCGCCCTGGGCCAAAGGCAGGCGCCAAACCGCTGCGCCATCCAGGGATCCCTGTAGTTCACTTTTAAGGTCATCTGAGCTTATGCAATGGTAGAACATGGGCTTTTAAGAATGATAACTTGAGTTTAAATTCAGCTTTGCTGTGTCCCTTGGGTAAATTACTTAAATTCCAAAGGGAGACAGAACGTAAAGACTGCTAACTCTGGGAAACGAACTAGGGGTGGTAGAAGGGGAGGAGGGCGGGGGGTGGAGTGAATGGGTGACGGGCACTGGGGGTTATTCTGTATGTTAGTAAATTGAACAACAATAAAAAATAAATTAAAAAAAAATAAAAATAGAAAAAAATTCCAAGTTTAAATTCCCATCAAATAAATAAAGCTAAATCCATCATCTTACATGTTTCCTTTTAGTATTAGGAGCAATTCATATCAAGTGCCTAGCACAGACCTTGCTGTCTAGTAAATGTTCAATAAATCGTAGCTAACATTATTATACATCTTCTTATGCCTTTAGAATATTATTAATTCACCTAATTTCAGCTACCAATCTGAAACACATAGAAACTTTTCTTTTTAAATATGAGCTCTAAAATTCTTTATTATATATGTATGCATTTTTGAAATTACTGAAACAGTGATTTCTTTATTCTTAAAACACCTGCCTCCATTACTGAGATTTTGTCAAATAGCATCTTACAAGAACAGAAGATACTTCTGTCTTCTTCAAGCATTTATTACATTTGTCCTTTTCAACATTTAGCCATAAAAGTGATTTGTGAGTTGAAAGTTAAAAGCGATAGCTTGATTTCTCAAAATTAAACAATCACTCAAATCTATGCAAATTGAAATGTCCAAATGTGATAGATGTAAAATGCTAACTGCAAGTAATATTAAAAAGGCTATTATTTTAATAAATTAAAGACCAATGTTATCAGCATTGTTAACAAAAGACATCAAAGAACAGATTCCTCTGTACTTCATTTATCTAATTCCAAGGAAGGTGTGACAGGGACTAGCCCACCTTTTGCTCTCCCTACCTTGCTTCAAATGGCAGTCACCAACATATGAAAAGAGATCCTATAAAAAATAACAAATGTTGCAACCATCTGTATATTTTTGTCTTTTTAAATAATATTTTAAATTTAGTCCTCTAGTTCTCATTTGTTCATGTATGTAACATATTTTCCATAATACCATCATAATCACATTGTGCTAGAGACAGTTTTATCCATTTTAGTAGCTTGTACTGACACTCCTCTTAGAAAAAAAAAAGCCATTTTGATGGCTAATGTAAAAAAAATCACATATTGAATATGAACATATGAGCAGCTCAGAGCAACCTCTTTGTTATATTTGTCAGGAACTGAGAGTTGCAGTCGGAGCTCTTGGAGCTCAGGGCAGATGGAAATACGCAGTTTCTCTGTAAGAGAAGTCGTGAATATTCAAACCTGTAAAGGGTATTAAGAAACAATTCCAACTAAAATTTGGGCCATTTGTAGCAGAATTAGTTTTGATTTTTTTGAGCCTTGTCACCAAGGAAATGGGAATATTTTTCTTCTTAGAACCCTAAAGAAATTCATGAGAGAATACTAGAAAGATGTTTGAATTGTATATGTTAAATTTGTTTTTCCTTTTTCAGGGAAATTTTATAGCAACTAATCAGCAGATTCTTCAGACTTGTCAATAGCCTTAGACATAGAAACTGAGGATTCTTAGCAGAGACTTGCTATTTGAGATGAACTGTTACATTCTGCTTTATAGGGGCCTTTCTTACAACCAGAAAGTTCTAATTTCTTGACTAACTTGAATACAGTTCTGCATAATTTGGTCTAATGCAGAAGTCAGCCATGATGGAAAATGAGATATATGAGAATACACAAATACACACAATTCTGTGAATTAGAGTAATTCTTTTGGTGTATTTTTCTTTAATTCCTATCATCTACCTCAATGAAGGCATGGTCAAGCAGAATCTAGGAATTTTCCATCCTACTGTTAGTAATGCCTGAGATAAAGATTTCAAAGCTCTTCGGTGTATATGTATAAGAAAAACCACTGAAGTTAAAGTGACTTCATGAAAGTTAAAAATGCAAATGTTGGAAAAAATGCAAATGTTAGAGTTCTTCATTTGTTTTTATTTTTTTTTATTTTTTTTAATTTATTTTTTTTTATTGGTGTTCAATTTACTAACATACAGAATAACACCCAGTGCCTGTCACCCATTCACTCCCACCCCCTGCCCTCCTCCCCTTCTACCACCCCTAGTTCGTTTCCCAGAGTTAGCAGTCTTTACGTTCTGTCTCCCTTTCTGATATTTCCCACACGTTTCTTCTCCCTTCCCTTATTTTCCCTTTCACTATTATTTATATTCCCCAAATGAATGAGAACATATAATGTTTGTCCTTCTCCGACTGACTTACTTCACTCAGCATAATACCCTCCAGTTCCATCCACGTTGAAGCAAATGGTGGGTATTTGTCATTTGTTTTTAAAAGTAAATTTTTTAAATGGTCAAAATAATTACAACAAAAATCCAAACTTGTATAGGCCAAATGCTATACAAAAAAATTCTAAATATATACAGGTCTTAATTTTCACAACCATCATTCATTTAAACATCTTTTGAAAGAATAATTGCCTAAAGACACAGACATATGAGAGTTTTCCCAGCCCACTGACAGAATATTGTAATAGTTCCATATATTTTCATAAAGAAACACTTAGCCACAATAAGACAGCCACTGAACCAAAGTTATAACTTAGCATATTGCACTAAGATATATTTTAAAATATGTTTTATATTCAAGTTTTAAAATAATTAAGATCTAGTAATGAATTTCTGTTCATATTTAAGTTAACTGAAACTGCATTCCAACTTTACATAACTATAACATAATATGTTATTTGAAGAGATAATTTGGTGGGAGGGAAGGGGAAGGAAAGAAAGGAAAAAAAATAACATTATCTCCTAAGTATACATATGAATAAGAAACAAAAACGTGTATCAGGGGAAGAAAACGTTGGCTTTAGGCTTTACAAGATAATTAAAGGAAAAAAGAGACCTTGAATTCTGAAAAGGTATCTGACAAGATCTTACCTTTTAGCTTTCTACTGTATGTTTAAAAATGACATAGGAGTAAGAAAATAAATCTTTTTTATAACATTCTTTAAAATAGATACCTAAAAAAAAAAAAATAAAAAAAAAATAGATACCTAATATTTTTAAATCTGTGTATCCTACTATCTTCATCTAACCCAATTGCCAATAATTAATATTAAAATCATGTATTTCTCTCCTATTTCCCCATAATTATATATCGTTTCCATGAAATAAAACTAAAGATGCACGCAAACCAGCTGTGCTCTCTTTGTTAATAGCCCATATATTATACAACTTGGAGTTGATCCCGACAGGTTATTCATTGTTGGCTTTATTCCAAGGATAGAAAATAGTATAACAGTGTGAAAAAATTATATATAGAGAAAAGAATAATAAAGCAAAGACAAAAATTAAAAAAGATTGCAACCGTGCTACCTTTGTAAATGTGCGTGGAACATAATTTGCTAAAGTAAGCACAACACATACCAGATAATGATACCAGAAGTTTGTTGGAATTTATATTTTGAATTTTTTTAAAAAATGAAGTTTGGTTATAATAAAAATTATATTTATATTCTAATTATTTGGATTAAGTCAAGGAATTATTAATATCTTTATTTCAGTAAGTAGAATTATTCCCCATAGATTTAAGTAAACAGTTATTTGTTTCTCTCTAATTGAAATTTCAAAATAAATGCCTCACCTATATATTTTTACTAATAGTCGATGAATAGCACAAATTATTTTTATTAAATCTGACTTTGCTTATTTAATCAATATTTTGCTTCTAACAGGCTAATCAGACTGAATGTTTTCTAGAGTTTCTATAGCCTGGTTTCTCAAACCTCCCGTAAACTTGGATTCCTGTCTGTCCTAGCTATTAAGGTGAAGAAAAATTGATATAGTAATTAGCAAATCAAGGAGAGCTTCAGATTATGCACATTCTTTTATCTTCTGCAGTTATTCTTCCCTACTTGTACTTTTAGATGAATATAATCATATGAATTCTTTGTGTCTTTTTTCTTCAAGAATTGTTACGTTTATGAAATTCAACTACTCTTTATCCTACATTGCTTATTAATTTTTTCTGCTTACTTTGCATTGAATGAATGAATATACCATATTGTATTTATTCACTTTACTGGTGAAATAGTGAAGTACTTATTATAATGCTGTTTACCTTTTTTTTTTTTTAATGTAAACACTTCTTTTTTTTTAATTTTTTTTATTTATTTATGATAGTCACAGAGAGAGAGAGAGAGAGAGGCAGAGACACAGGCAGAGGGAGAAGCAGGCCCCATGCACCGGGAGCCCGACGTGGGATTCAATCCCGGGTCTCCAGGATCGTGCCCTGGGCCAAAGGCAGGCGCCAAACCGCTGCGCCACCCAGGGATCCCTGTAAACACTTCTTACTTATTCTGGGGACTAGTTCATTGTCTATTATGTATTTAACAAGTATCTTTTTCCATTTGAAATCTTGTCTTTTTAAAGTTCTTTTGGCATTTCACATTTTTATTATGTTTTATTATTATTTTAATTTGTTTTTAGTGGTTTTCTCTTCTTCCTTCACATCTTTTTTACCTTAAAATATTGGAAATGACTTCCTATAGTACTCGCTAGAAAGATGTACAATTTTGGATATCAGACTCATGTATTTGATCTGACTAGATAAGACTTACTTTGCACGAGATAGGGGTTCAATTTCACTTTTTTTTCTGGATGGATATCCACTTGGAGCTTTTTTTTTAATTTTTAATTAAAATGCTATGTTGGCCCTATGGTGTACTATAGCACCTCATCATATTTCAATTGTCTGTATATGTGTGGATCTATTTCTGAGCTATTATAAGCTATCAGTCTCTTTGTCTTAAAAAAAAACTATGTTGGCTTCATTACTGCAGATATATCTTTAGTGTTTATATCTGATAATGTGAGTAATCTTTGTTCTTCCTTATGACTGACTTGGCCTTTTTTCTCCATTGCATTTCATATGAATTTTAGAATCAGCTAGTCAATTCCACAAAAACATGTTGAGATTGTGGATAGTGCTCTAATAAATCAAGAATTAAATTATGGAGACTTGGAATTTTTAAAGATTGAAAATTCCATTTTGAAGATTAAAAATTCCAATATATAAACATGCTGTATCTTCCCACTTATTTTGCTCTTGTTTATCTCTATTGATTTTTTATTATACATTTTCTTTAAATTAATTCCTAGGTACTTTGTATATTGATATTAAAATGGTATTTTTAAAACTTAAACTCAAAGTTAACATATAAAATCTTAAATATCTAAAAATGAAGAAAATATAAAGGTCAATTTTTTTCTAGGACTCTCTCTCGCTCCTTCTGTCTCCCTCTCTCCCTCTCTGAATTTAAATTGATCTCCATAATAGAAAAGAAACTATTGTGTTATTCCAGTTCTTGAGCAATTCCATTTCTCAGTGCC
Organism: Canis lupus baileyi; assembly: GCF_048164855.1. NCBI lineage: Eukaryota > Metazoa > Chordata > Mammalia > Carnivora > Canidae > Canis > Canis lupus. The sequence goes on along the minus strand of NC_132846.1, from coordinate 26,340,541 downwards.
TGAGTAAATTCTTTGAGATTTCTGGCTTAGTTTGAAAAATGGAGCTACAGTAATGTGAAAATAGTGACATAATCTAAGTGTAAAAATGAGTAATTTTGATTACAGTAGGGTTGATGGGATAATTTTAGTAGCTTCTAGAGCTGACAATTTAAATGCAGTCATATTAGTAACTTACAAACATTTTAATATTGCATATTTCATTGTCTATATAACAGATTTGCTGCAGCTGTTTGGTTAATTCTGAGCACCTAATTGCTAAAAATCAATTTACAATCTCAATATTTTATTCTTAATGCAGCATCCCATTAAACTCAATTATCTTTTATTTAATAAAATATGTTCTTTTATTGAAGTAGAAATTTCAGACACACATCTGAAACAAAAATTTAAAAAAAAACTAAGTATATTACAGCATGGTTTTTAAGGCATTGGACAGCATGCAACAAACGTCCGTGATCACTGAGACAAGGAACAAATGGATTAGACCTAAAAATGCCCCAGGTCCTGACTTGAAAATTTTACAGATCCTGGCACAGAGAAGGGGAACCAGGGTGGAGCCCAGCTCTCTCCTTAAATTGAGGAGATGGATGTTAGATTCCTCATAGACCAAGGTAGCTGGAATGATAAAACAGAGCACTAGAGAGGAGAGAACTACACACAGAATCTAATCTCTGCAGAGAGTATCTCTTGATTACACCTCATTGATCAGTATGTGAATATGAAGAAATTACCTGAGGCCAAGGACAGAATTATCCAAAAGGACCAGTAGAAATAGAACTCAGAGATCAAAAGAGACAAGAATAATATCTATTACCCCTAGCCAGTGTAGAAAATCTAAGATTTTAGTGTTGGGTCAAGTATTGAGAATGGTATTATTTCAGTGGCAGTGAATGTTTAACCTTAGCCTAAATGTTCTTTACTGCCTAACAAATTTTAAGGATATTGTAGCTGTTTATAAATAACTAAATAAAAATATCATACTGTTTCCAAATACTAAATTGTGTCCCAGAATAAAGCCCTAGAATGCTTATAGGAATACAAAAGTATGCAGCAAACAATGTAGAATTCACACTGTCTAGACCAATCAAAGATTTGAACACAAAAGAGCAGGACAATATATCCCAAAGTGAGAAGGAAATCAGTTGATGACATTGATGAGAAGTGAACACAAATATTAAATTGATAAAACAAGGACATTTAAGTAGTTATTAGAACTAAATTCCAATGCTCAAAAAGTTGGGTAAAGACATATACCAAAGATTCAAATCAAACTTTAGGCTTGAAAATACAATGTTTGTAATAAAGAATATACTGGATGAGATTAATTACAATTAGACATTACTTAATAAAAGATTAGTAGTTTTAAAATCAGGAACAACTAGCAAAAATTAAGGTTGAAAGGTACCCAAGTTTGATGAAAAGTATAAACTCAAGCTAAACAAAAATTAATCATGAGACATATGAATCACAGTCTAATTGCTCAAGCCATTTGCAGCAAGAAAAGCCATCAAACAGCAAAGGACAGACACATTATTTACAAAGGAATAAAGATATGGATGACAGCAGATTTCTCATTGGAAACAACGTAACTCAGAAGATATAGAGCCTCATCTTTAAGCGTTGCAAAGAAATTCAATTTGAGATTCCATGTCCAGAGAAAATATCTTTCAAAAATTTGAGGCAAAATAGACTTTTTCAGACATATGAAAGTTGAAAGAGTTCATCACCTACAACCAGCATTACAAAAAAATGCTAGTCTTTCAGGCAGAATGAGATGAGAGCAGATTGAAATATAAGATCTCCACAATGAAATAAAAGCACAAAAAAGGGTAACTATGTGAGAAATTTGTAGGGTTGCCTTATTTTCAATTAAGTCTTTAAAAAATAATTGACTTAAATTTTGATTTAAATATTTAAATATTGACTTAAAATATTAACACCTACTGAAGTTTATAATATATGTATAAGTAAAATATCAGACAACAGCAATGCCAAAAATCCTTATGGAATAGTATTATAAATACTACTTTTACCTTGCATATTCCCTGTAATTAAGAAACATGAGGAATCATTATTTCCTGAAATAATTTAGTATAAAGATGCTCATATATAATAAATTTATAGTAAATAAATGCTAATGATAATAAACCGATATGAACACATGCTCAGTGAAAACTTTATCCTATAATGATGTCGAAATGGAAACTTAAAATGGAAACTCATTAATGAAAATGAATATTAAACCATGTTACTGATTTCAAAGGTTTGTCAAACAAAAGTATAAATAAGTCAGAAGTTGACTGAAAAAATAACAAACATTCTTTGATATATCTATTGTGTTTTCTCTGTATGATGGGGAAATTATTCTATTATAGTTAAATATACATAAGCATAAGGTCCTAGTGAAGATGATAATGATGGTATTGTAAATGCAGGTGATAAGATCATTTTCGGGGATATAGTGAAAATGTGTATTCTGTTGCTCTTTTTGAACAACCTGAATTTTTTAGTAAGAGATTCATGACTATTTATTCAACTAGAGAGGGATTACTTGGAAAACCATGTGATTGGGCCAGAAAACAATGCTTTTAAAATCACTATTGTAGTGCCGTTTTATCTCTAAGAATCCTGTCTCGTTATTACAAGATGTCCAACTCCAGTTTGATGACAATGGCAATAATAATGCTTCATCTCCAATATTTTTAAATAATTATAATAAATGCATACTGCGTTAGTATGTACAGATAGAATGTGGTTTGAATCTATATAAATAAAAATGTACTGAAAATATTTCTTAAAAATACGTGTTCTAGGGATGCCTGGGTGGCTCACCGGTTGAGCATCTGCTTTCGGCTCCTGCTCCGGGGGTGATCCCAGGGTCCTGGGATGGAATCACGCATCCAGCTCCCCACAGGAAGCCTGCTTCTCCCTCTGCCTGTGTCTCTGCCTCTCTCTCTCTCTCTCTCTGTGTGACTATCATAAATAAATAAAAATTAAAAAAAAAAACTTAAAAATAAATTTAAAAAAAACTTAAAAATAAAGCAAATGCTAAATCCTAAAACATATCTGGCCTGAAAGATCTCAAATATGACACTCAGAGGACTATAGTTTCCCTCATATGAGTGAAATGGTCCATCCTGGGCTTTCGTGTTTTCTTCTACTCTCTGGAATAATATATATATGGAAGAGGTTTTATATCCCCTGGGATTTTGATATTTTTTATCTGTAAGCATTTTGGAGGGTTCATTTCTACTAATTTACTGTTTTACTATCATTGTATCTACCAATGATACAATTTAATTATTGTAGATCTATAAACTTCCTTTGTTCCTCTAGAAATATTTGTGGTAATTTATAAATACTAGTTTATAAATTTATAAATACTATAAATAAAAAAATATTTATTCCACGTATCTTGTTTTAACTTAAATACATAAAGCTTTTATTCTGAGTTTTGTCCCCTTTCTCCCCTTTCTCTGTGTTTAATTTCTTAGAGAAAATACAGTCAAGTCCTTCCAATCAGACATATGTTGCCCTACCCATGTGTCTTCCATTTGTCTTAATCTTTCTTGACAATATTTCATCCCTTTATCTGATTCAGATGTTTTAAATAACTAATTTTCTCTTAAACAATGTCTAGCATTCTACACATTCATTATAATGGTGATTTTTCTCCAGAAATTTTGTCCTTTTTCCATGTAATTTCTTTTTCCCAAAATCCTGTTCTTTTTAAAACAGATAAATTACTATTATAAATTATTTATAAATTGTTTATGAACTATTATTTATAAGTAGGTATCGCTATTATTAAAAATAAAAATGGCAGATTTCTTTCTGTTCCATGACACAACAGCAGAGTTTAGGCAACTTCTGTTGCCTAATTCAATAATAGTTCTCCGACTGCCTACAACATTTAGGACATCCTTCATTTCTTTTCTGTATTGCTAAAACTGCAGCAGCCAACTGTCAAATTTACTTTCAATTTTGCTTTAATCAAGCCCATATTATTATACTGATTCTTGATGTCAGTTAATGTGATCATATTGAAGTAAATATCTTCTCAGTAAAGGTTTGGACATAGGGCATTTAGGATTTTACTTCCTAGCAACAGTAAATTTTTAGATTTGTAGAAATTAGATTCAAGCTCTTCAAAAATCTCCACAAACACTTTGCATCTACAGGACTTGTCCTGGTGGGCCAGCTGTTTACCAGTCAGGTTCTTTTACCTCTATGTGGGCATCACATAGACTACCCATATCTAAAATATCCTTCATTTTTAAATTCTTAGAAGCATATTAGATATCATCATAAGTTTAATCCTTCTTTTCCAAGAAAAATGATTTTAAAACAGAATACTTTGAATATGTGAAACTGAAATTGGATTCCAAATACATCTTTTTTAATGGGCGCTCTAAAGTGTCTTTAGGGTAATTTTGTTATGTGTATTTCTAATTATTTTGTCTCTTCTGATGGTGACATTTTTCTTATTTATTTCTTTTTATATTATAATTCTCTTTTTGAGCTTCTCTTCAGTATGGGATAAATACATACACATTTTATTTTTTTTTAAGAAAACTCATGTGCTCTTAACTGAAAATCTCTCTCTTGAAAAACTTTGCTATCGATTTTTCCACGGTCCCAGCAGACTACAAGGTCTTAGACAAGTTGCTTTTAATTTCTCAGTTTAATATTCCCATAGCACATAAACAATATAAATAGGGACAGTACACCAGCAGATGACAGGAGCTTGTTTTTTTTTTGTTTGTTGTTTGTTTGTTTGTTTGTTTACAAGTGATTTTTATTTTTCTTTCCACCCAAAGTTCAAGGAAGAAAACAGTCTACTCTACAATATACCTGAACAAGTGGGCAAAGATTTTCAACTTCTTTTCATAAGTTCAATAGCTTTTGAAGGTTCTTGATTTATGAAAACTTCTAATTCTAGCCCCATTTTGAGTAGATTCAGTTATATCTTATATTACTGTTCAGTCATATCTTATATTACTAGTTCCCTGCTGTAAGATCTTATATACTAATCTTCTCCCCACACCATCCTAGGCTAACACTCTATTTATTTGTGCATGAAGCACTCATATAAAAATCTCTCCCTTTTTGTGCATGTAAGGATATATCTTTTTTTCCCCCTTTGTTCACTTTGTAGCTACTGCGACGTTTCCTTACAAAGGCTAACAGGTCGGACTTTTGTGCAGTGTCTCTTGCTTAACTCTGAAACTGTGGCCCAATATATTTCTATTTTATGTGAGCTACCATTAAGCATTTCATGTTGACCCAGGATATTGTCTTGCCAGGCAGTCACATTCTTATTCTTCTATATCATAAATTTTCAATTTATCTTCTGTTCTTGTTTGGAAAAAGGAAAGATTAAAGGATGAGCTATTAGAAATCTTCTTGAAATAAAATCATTTCTTCTCATTATTCTCTTTTCTCTATTGTGTGTGCAGATGATTTTGGCTGCTTATCCACTACGTAACTAGCATTGCCCATTTCGTTCCTAATAGATGTTTTTTTTTAAAGACTGGATACAAAATGGTACACATGCTTTCTAACCTCCTCTTTTCTTTGGTAAAACTGAATGCGAACATATGAATCCTTTGCATTTTAATAATTCTGCTGGTTCCTACAAGAAGGAAACAAACAGGAATAGTAACACACACAAACACACACACACACACACACAAAAGCAAGAGAACTTGACAAAAGTTAATATACCCCAAATGTTCTTACAATCATGGTCTTGGAACTCTATTTGTCACTTCTTCTATAATCTCACTTCTACTCTTATTTATATATGTGGCACTGATATCACCAATCCTCATGAGTTGTCTGAGATTCCCTCTGCTAAATCTATAGCCCCAACATTTAAGCTTATTTAAAACAGCAATTTATCCCTTGCCTCAGTTGTGCAATTTCTTACTTTTAGAATTTCAAAACTAAATCTAAAATTGTATCACATATTAGGTATTATTGTCTCTCAACACTTCTTCAAAAGTTCATAGGAAGACTGAAAGATAAACCTGCCTGTACTATATCTTGCCTGTACTAACAAAAATTAAAACAAAACAAAACAAAACAAAAACAACCAACCAAACAAAACCTGTCAGTAAGGTGGTAGGTAAGCCACTTCAAAAGACACCATCACTTTTTGGAGTAGGCTAAATCCAACACCAGCATTTTCAGGAGAGATAAGTAAACCTATTATAAAACTCTTCCAAAATTCTGATCCACAATATGTTGATCTGCATAGCTCCCTCTGATAACATTCCGCAATTTGAAAAACTGTCAACAGTTAGTGATTGCCTATCACAAGCCTCAAGGCTTTAGTCAATCATATCCCCAGTCAAGAGGCACTTAAGAAGTCCTAGATGACACTTGGGTAACTGCATTAGAATATTTCTGATCCTAGTTTACCTTCATTACAAAGCTGTCTTTCGTTTTTTTCACACCCCTGTTATACTGCATTCAAAAAAGTTTTCGTATAGATTTGACTTTACCATCCCCTCTCTATCCTCAAAATACCTAAGTCAAGCTGAGAATACCTGATGTCATATCTTATTAAAGACCATGGTTCTGTCTGTTTACTTAGTCTCAAACTTCAATCTCCACTACTGTTTACTTTTACCTACAGCCACATTTCCTGACATAGGATAATTGATATATTGGGTTTCTGTGTATTTCTCTTTGCTTGACTTTGAAAGTACAGTCCCTTTATGTTCAGGATCTGGAAGCTGTCATGTATAACTAGATATCAACATAATAATAATAATTATGACAATAATAACTAAAATATACTGTGTCCATTATATGACAATAACCGTGCCAAATAGTTTGGAAGCCTTATCTTATTTAACCCTTATAAACCTATAATGTATATATTATGCTCATTCTATGAAGAAGCCAAGTTTCAGAGAATAAGTAATTTAACTAAGGTCATACAGCTAATAATTCTGGAAAACATGATTTCAATCTAGTTGTCTTGAACTCCAAATCTCAATCAAACTAATCACTTTTAAATATTTTCCTGATTGGATTTTCACCACAAATGATATTTTTAAAAACCCCTAGCTGTTAATCCTGACTCAAAACTTCACAATGTGGTTCTTACAGTATGTTGTGTACCAGATGTCTTATTTGTCAATTAGAGTTACCCTTGGCTTTTTTCAATTCTGGTGACCAATAGGGGAAAATGAAATAGCAGGACTAGAATCATTATCTTTATTGTTTTAAGTTGACTTCTAATTGGGTGGCTCAGCTGGTTAAACCTCTGACCTCGGCTCAGGTCATGATCTCGGGGTCCTGGGATGGAGCCCCACATAGGGCTCCTGCTCTGCAGGGAAGCCTGCTTCTCTCTCTTCCTCTGCCACTCCCCCTCCCCCTGCTTGTGCACTCTCTCTCAAATAAATAAATATAATCTTTAAAAAAAATTTTAAATTAAAAAAAATAAGGTGACTTCTCTTAGTCTAGTTACTGATTCTAGGGAATAAATGTAGTGAACCTACAGTATAAGCTCAATGTGATGATTAAAAATTATAGGTTCTTTGTACCAAGAGCAGCTTCCTGTATTTTCTGTGCCACTTTTAAATTTTCTTTTAATTTTTAACTTTTTAAAATTTTAGATCTTTTAAGTTTTGACTTTTCTCTTTGTGTCTTTCTTAATCCTGTGTTCTTGCTTGGTTCCTGGTCCCTGTCGCTGTACATTCTGCCATTCTCCCCACTCTTCCTTCCCTAATGCATCCAGAACTACCCCTGCCCTCTCTGTCAAATCAAAGTATCTTTAAGGAGTTTCTTTCATTATTATGTCAGTGGAGGCTCTACCAATCTGCATATTCCCAGATGGCTAAGAGATACTTTCAGATCATTTTAATCATCTGCTTTCCATATCCCAAATATTTTGATGCCTATAAGAGGAGTATCTCTCATGAATAGATTAGGTTAGAGAAGAAGCTGTTAAAATTACATTATTTCTTTCAACTGTTGTTACAACTATGGCTGCAATGAGAATAAAGTGATTTGTTTTTTTAGAGTTGATTCATGAAACCAAGTTAGGGAAGAGGTACGGCATTTCCCTTTCTGAAATGGAATGATGAAATATGGTCAAAATATGATCAATTCTTTGAGGCATGACTTCGCTTCTATAAACTCGGTCAGCAAGGCCATGGATGAATGTGATCCATAGCATTTACCTCTTGCTAAGACTCATAAACAAGGTTCCAATCTCAGATTATATATTCTATGATTGTAAATATGCAAATGGAATGATTTTAGCTCACAGTTTATGTGATAAATTGGCTAACTCAAGCATATGACATTACAAAGAAGATCAAGTAAAGACACACTTAATTTCCAAATTAGCCAAATTTCTAAAATAATAGAGATCATCATATTGCAACATATTATAAGTTTTGGTAGTGAGAGGATTGGAGGATCAAAAAACATTTAAAATAATAAATATGAGATTTTTTTCAATGGTCTGCAACACTACTAAATAGGACAACCAACAAAAAATTGTAGGAGAAAATTAATTTTATATACAGGCATACCTTGTTTTATTGCACATTGGTTTAATTGAAGGTTTGCCACAACCTTCCATTGAACAAGTCTATCAGTACCACACTCCAACAGCATTTGTTGTCTTATTGTTCTTTTGTCACATTTTGATAATTTGTGGAATATTTCAAACTTTTTCATCATTTTTATATTTGTTGTGCTGATTAGTAATCTTTGTTGTTACTATTAAAATTATTTTGGGGTGCCACAAATTTCATCCATATAAGACAATAAACTTAATCCATAAATGTGTGTGTTCTGACAGCTTCATTGACTGGCTATTCCCCCATCTCTCTTCCTCTTCTTGGGCCTCTCTATGCCTGAGAAATAACAGTGTTGAACTGAGGCCAATTAATAATCCTACAATGGTCAAGTGAAAGGAAGAGTCACACATCTCTCATTTTAAATAAAAAAACTAGACATGATTAAACTCAATAAGGAAGGTATATTCAAAGCCAAAATAGGCTGAAAACAAGGCCTCTTGAGCCAAACACTTAGCAAATTATGAATCCAAAGGAAAGGTTCTTGAAGAAAATTAAAGTGCTACTCCAGTGAATACATGAATGATAAGTGAAAGAGCACTGTTGCTGATATGGAGAAAGATTTAGTGGTCTGGACAGATCAAACCAGCCACGACATTCCCTTAATCCAAAGACTAATCCACAGCTAGGCACTGAGAGAAGTGAGGAAGGTATAGAAGAAAACTTTGAAGCTAGCAGAAGTTGGTTCATGAGGTCTAAAGAAGGAAGCAATCTCAAAAATATAAAACTGCAAAGTGACACGGCAAGTGCTGATTAGAAGCTACAACAAATTTTCTAGAAGATCCAGCTAAGAAAATTAATGAATGTGGCTGCATTAAACAACAGAGTTTCAAAGTAGACAGTCTTCTCCTAGAAGAAGATCCTATGTAGGACTATCATAGCTGAAAAGAGAAGTCAATACTTGACTCCAAATCTTCAAAGGACAGGCTGATTCTCTTGCTAGAGGTTAATGCAGCTGGTGACTTTAAGTTGAAGCCAATGCTCATTGATCATTCCATAAATCATTCTAAAATCCTTAAAAATTATACCAAATCTACTCTGTCTATGCTCTATAAATGGAATAACAAAGCCTGGATGACAGCACATCTGTTCACAACATGGTTTATTGAATATTTTAAGCCCAGTGTTGAGACCTAATGCTCTGAAAAAAAAGATTCCTTTCAAAATATTACTGCTAATTGACAATGCACCCTGTCACTCAAAGCTCTGCTGGAGATGTACAATGAGATTAATGTTGTTTTCATGCCTGCTAACACATTCTGCAGTCCATGGGTCAAGAAGTCATTTTGACTTTTAAGCCTTATTAAGAAATACATTTTGTAGCTTCCATAGCAATTCCTCTGAGGAATCTAAGCAAAGTAAGTTGAAAGTTTTCTGGAAAGGATTCACCAATGCCATTAAGCATATTTGTATTTAATAGAGGTCAAAATATCAACATTAAAAGAATTTGGAAGAAGTTTATTTCAGCCTTCAGTAAAAGAAGTAACTGTAGATGTGGTAGAAATAGCAAGAGAAATAGAATTAGAAGTGGAGCCTGAAGATATAGTTGAATTGCTACAATCTCATGGTAAAACTTGAATGGATGAGGAGTTGATTCTTATGGATGAGCAAATAAAGTGGTTTCTTGAGTTGTAACCTACTTCTAGTGAAGATGCTGTGAAGATATGGAAATAACATAAAAGGAAGCAGAATATTCCATAAACTGGTTAATGAAGCAGTGGCAGGGTTTGACAAGGTTAACTCCAATTTGAAAGAAGCTCTACTGAAGGTAAAATGCTATCAAGCAGCCTTCCATACTACAGAGAAACCATCTATGAAGAGTCAGTGGATGTGGCAAATGTCATTTTTCCCTTGTTTTTTTCAAAGATGCCATACCCAGGCGTCCTTGGATGGCTCAGTTAGTTAAGTGTCTGACTCAATTTCAGCTCAGGTCATGGTCTCAGGTCATGAGATCAAGCCCTGAATTGGGTTCTGCACTGAGCATGGAGGCTGCTTAAGATTCTCCCTCTCCCTCTTCCTCTGGTCCTCCCAACCTCAAGCTCTTTCTCTCTCTAAAAAAAAGCTACATGGGATGCATGGGTGGCTCAGTGGTTGAGCATCTGCCTTTGGCTCAGTACCTGATCCCAGGGTCCGGGATTGAGTCCCACATCAGGCTCCTTGCAGGGAGCCTGCTTCTTTCCCTGCCTATGTCTCTGCCTTTCTCTCTGTGTCTCTCATGAATAAATAAATAAAATATTAAAAATAAATAAAATAAATAAAATTAAAAAATAAAAAAGCTACAGTTGCCCTAACCTTTAGCAACTGCCACCCTAATTAGTGAGCAGATATCAGCATTGAGCCAAAAGATTGAAACTTGTTGAAAGGATCCCTGGGTGGCGCAGCGGTTTGGCGCCTGCCTTTGGCCCAGGGTGCGATCCTGGAGACCCAGGATCGAATCCCACATCGGGCTCCCGGTGCATGGAGCCTGCTTCTCCCTCTGCCTGTGTCTCTGCCTCTCTCTCTCTCTCTCTGTGTGACTATCATAAATAAATAAAAATTAAAAAAAAAAAAAGAAACTTGTTGAAAGCTTAAATTATAGCAAATTTTAGCAATAAGAAGTTTTTAAAAAATTTATTCATTTATTTTTAGAGAGAGCATGTGAGTGGAGGAGGGGCAGAGGGAGAGAATCTTAAGCAGACTCCCTGCTGAGCACACTGGGCTCTGTCTCATGACCCGGACCTGAGATCATGACCTGAGCCAAACCAAGAGTCAGACTTTCAATCAACTGAACCATTCAGGTGCCCTAGTAATTGAGTATTTTCAAATTAAGGTATGTGCATTATTGTTTAGACTTAATGCTATTTCACACTTAATAGATTGTATTATAATATCAATAAAACTTTTATGTATACTGGGAAACCAAAATATTTATTTGACTTATTTTATTGATATTCACTTTGTTGCACTGGTATGGGACTGAACCCACAGTATCTCTAAGATATGCGTTTCATTCCAGTGTTCAGTAGGAGTCATTTAATTAGGAATTTGTGTTACAATTTGAAAAAAAAAAACACTTAAAGTTGTTAGGTGTTTATGCCTCTGTCCTTTCAAAATTTAGATGTGTGACCCATAAGGAGAGAGAACAAACCGATGGCTATCAGAAGGAGGAAGAGTAGGGGCTGGGCAAAACGGGTGAAGGGGAGTGGGAGATATAGGCTTCCAGTTATGGAATGAATAAGTCATGAGGATAAAATGTATAGTATAGGGAAAATAGCTAAAGAGTAACACAATGTATCAAGAACTTGAATCACCATGTTGTACACCTAAAACTTATGTGTCATGGTGTATCAACTATACTTCATTTAAAAAAAATTAAATGTAGGGGCACCTGAGTGGCTCAGTTGGTTAAGCATCTGACTCTTCATTTCAATTTAGGTCAGAATCTCAGGGTCATGAGATTAAGGCTGGAATTGGGCTTCACATTGGGCATGAGGCAAGCTTAAGATGTTCTCTCTCTCTCTATCCTTCTCCCCTAATCTTTCTCTCTCTCTCTCTTTCTCTCTCTCTCTAAAAAACAAAAATTAAATGTCTGAGCATTTTTATAGTTTTTTGAAATAAAACCACTAAAAAAAAAGAGAAATAAAACCACTAACCAAATTTCTATAAGGAAATAGCAAAATATATTTTAAAAATCCAGTTTCCATCTGGTATCTCATGGCTTGGCTTTTGTTTCAGAGTGATTTTTTGAAGTATATGCTACATAAAGATAGTATGGAATAATGATACATAACTACATGTCGACTAATTTATGCCATAAACACTCGTTTGAGCAGGCAAGACAGAAACAAATCATTATTATGTTCACTTATTATAGAATCAAACTACTATTTAACACAGCATCCTGTCCATAGAGTTAAAACAACCAAAAAAAATGCTCATCTACTTTTTTAATGGAGATATGGAGAGTCAAATAAATCATATATTAGAAATTCTTATATTTAGTAAGCTTTAGAAATTTATTATAACATGGCAAAATAGAAAAACATTATTAAATCAGCTATAAAAATCTAGAAATGCTGCCTTTCTTATGATCCTTTTAATCATGTATCTCATGTTATATATTTAATTTTATACACATATGCACAGATGTATATAATACGTCCATTGCATCATTTTATTTTCCATTTCATACACAAGGAAATTTTACATAGAAATCATCTCAAAATACAAGTATATAAACTTTATCTGCTACTTCTTTGAGTTAGTATATTCTAATTTAGAAGATATATCTTGCAGTATTTAAAGCTAAATGTGGTCACACAGTTTTTAAGTCATATATTATCTAAAAACTCCCAGATATTTTATAATCATCCTCCTTAATGTGAAATAAAGATGAGTAGAGTTTTTTCCTTTAATAAGTTAAAATGGCTATTCTTTACTTGAATACAGCAGTCAACAGCCAAAACAAGCTTATTATAAGCATCAAATTTTCAAAATATTTGCATAACGTGTTGATGTATTTTTCTCTCATTAAAAGCTAGGATCAAATTTAACAGGAAAATGTCCAACACTTTCCATACAATTAACAAAAAATTAAAGGTAACTAATACTCTAAACAAGCGAGCAAAATAGGGAGCAATAAATATGCATTCAAAGGCTTACCAATAATATTTTTTAAAGGGTGATATTTATAAGAACTATTAAAGGCAAAGGGATAAAATAGTCCACAAATAAAATTCACCCACAAATCATTAAGAAGTGCTAATTTTCCAACATACATGCACAAATCACATAAAGAAAAATGACACAAAAGATGAAAGAAATTAGTTTAAAAGCTATCAACTTTACGTTTAAGCAAATAAAAATGATATTCATAAATGAACTTTTTAAACTTTCAATGACTAAATATAAATATCATGTTTAAATATTTGTTAGAGAGTTTATGGTAGTGAAAAGTGAACAGTTTTGGAGGAAGTCATTTGGAACTGTAAATGAAGAGCCTTAAAACTATTTGTTCCTTTTATCCAGTAATTCAATATCTGAATAACTAGCTTAAGAAAAAAAATATATTTACCTCTGCAAAATTTAATGCACAAAGATGCTCAGTTCATTGTGAATAATTAAAAAGCACAAAGCCCTAATTGTCTAACATCTGGAGAACTGCTAAAGAAATCAAAGTGTTTTCTTCTTATTTTGACAACAGAAGAACCACAAAACTCACATCAACCAGGAACAAAAGAGGCTTTAATCCTTAATCCTTGGTGAGTGAAACTGCTGTTGTTCCTTCCCTATGCTCACATGTTCTCAAGAGGTGGTTATCTCCATTGGTGCCACTTTGGTTTTTTTGTTTTATTTTTTTGTTTTTTTGTTTTGTAGGTGGAATTTATTGATGTTGAAAAAACCATCACCCGATCACACTTTCCCAGTGTCTCTGCAAGCTCACACATATGCACATCTTTATAAAACATGATTCTCAGGACCTTGAGTAAAGCTTCCAAGAGGAATGAGAACCTGCATTAAATAAAGGTGGAACCTACAACTCACCGCACCCATATCACTATGACCTCTCTCACAAACAGTATTGGAATTCAAGGAACCTCCTAAATCTCAAATCAATTGGCTATTCTCATTCTCCCTAGGAGAAAATCAATTTAATCTCTCTCAGTGAATTTAGACATATAAAAGAAGTCTCCTTGATGCCCAACTATACTAATGGAATTTATTGCTTTATCCTTAAATGACAACTCTCCAGCCAATGGTCTCAGATTTATGAACTTGAATGCAGAAAGAAAGATTATAATTCACTCAACAAGTTTCTTTTTGTGGGTTGACAAGTATCAAGCACTACTTTAGACGTTGTAAATATAATGTTGAACCAAAAAAGTGTTTATTAAATGAGTTTATTCTAGTAAGGGAAGACATGTAATTAATAAGTAAATAAATGAGTAACATAGGGGAGCAGTGTTTTTCTTTCCCCTGTAATGAGTGTAGAGCTGAGAAAAATAAGACATTTACTTTCTCAAATGCTTATTATGGCTATATAAAATTCTGAAATAGTCTTCTTAGGAGTAAAATATTAAGGAGATCCCTGGGTGACTCAGCGGTTTAGTGCCTGCCTTTGGCCCAGGGCGTGATCCTGGAGTCCTGGGATTGAGTCCCGCGTTGGGCTCCCTGCATGGAGCCTGCTTCTCTCTCTGCTTGTGTCTCTGCCTCTCTCTCTATATATATATATCTACCATGAAAAATAAATAAAATATTTTTAAAAAGATTTAAGAGTAAAATATTAAGAATAAAAATGTGTGCACAATTTTTATAACTTAAAATTGTGGCAATATCTTCTCATTTAAAATCATATCTAGCATTTCCTGTATCAAATTCCAAATAAAATTATTTTAAAGACATAGAAGAAATTTAAAAATATACTGAGAATCATAGCTATAAGAAATCATAACAGCAAGAACAATGGAATAGAATGAAAAATTACAATCTAATTGCTGATATGCTCTTCAATCTAAAATGCAATCTGCCAGATAAAAGAAATGGAAGATATTTTTCTTCCTCTCTCTGCTGTTTGCACCATTGTTCAGAGAATCATTTATGTAACAACCAAAAAGCTAGACAGAAAACCTAAAAATGTGCATTTTGTATAAGAATGACTTTTGAGGTATCAATATGATTCCTTCTACAGACATTTTTAGACTAATATTTTTGAAAAACAACTGAAAGCTAAGTATGTGTGTGGTGGTAGGGGATGACTGATATAGAGGTCAGCTGGAGAAAAGGGGAATTACTATTACTAGCTTATTATATGAGGCATTTTCAGTTCACGTAAATTAAGCATTCAATATAGGACAAAAACAGGAAGAGCCTTGGCAGCATGCATTCTAACAACTGTCATTTTTGCATGCCCATCCAGTTTAGTATCATAGGATCTAGAATGAAGGTTAAGGAATAGCCCACTTCAACTCTTGTAAGCTATATGAACTGAGTCTCTGCTAGGTATGGGACATTGGAGAGAATATTGAAATACTACTTCACACTCTAATTCTATCTGTGAAAAGGATTTTTATCTAAACTAAAAATGGAAAATAAGCAGGGCAAATCACCTATTGGCAAACCCGTGGTCTGAATAAATCTATTTTCAACAGAGAATAATTAAGTAGAAGGACAAAAAAATGAAGATTTCATTGTTGAAAACTTACCACAGTGCATGGAAAATGGAATGGCCTCCTAATGTCTCAAAAGAAGATCTCAACAGAAAAAAAAAAAAAAAAAACAGTGAAGGAGAAAAGGAACTTTACAAAACCTCTTTGAAATTCTCAACATGGAAACAACATGAGGTTCAAGAAAGATAATCAAAATCATAGCAAAAAGTGAGCTGAGGTTTATATATGCATATACATGGCAAATAAGTATTTCAAATTGAAAAATGTTTTAAGAAAATTAAATCCCAACTGCAGAATTCACTCTTTAGTAAAGTATGTTACTGGCATGGGGGAAAAGTTGAAAAAAATTTTTTTTCAAAATTCAAAGTAAAGGAACAGAGAAATGAAAATGATTTTTAAAATGTGGAAGATAGACACAGGGGACCATAAGAGAAATGAAAAATTAAGCAATTCTATCTAAAAATAAGAAGCCAGGAAAAAAAGTGATAGAAAAGCAAAAGTAAAGCCTTCTAAAACATCTGAAACTAGAGATCTGAATCTGTATCTGTTAAGAGGGTATTAGTGATTGCTAGATTAGAGACTGTTAAGAAAGTATCTAACTAGAAAATAAATCAAGATCATCTTATTTTTATGTGTAAAATTACTTTTTTATAAAGCCGTAGGTAAAGAAATTTGGGCATAGGAGTTGCTAAGCTCAAAACACTTCATGGGGTGCCTGGGTAGCTCATTGATTTAGCATCCAACTCTTAATTTTGACCCAGGTCATAATCTCAGGGTCCTGAGATTGAGCCCTAAATCAAGCTTGCATTGGATGTGGAGATTGCTTAAAATTCTCTCTCTCCCTCTCCCTCACCCCTCACCCTTCCACACATGCTCTCTCAATTTCTCTCTCTTTAAAGAACACTCCAGTTAAGACTTAATCAACCAATAATGACTATTTTATTTGTTTTCAAATAGTAAGTGTAACATTTGCTTCCAGGTATGATGGATTAGTTCGTGGCATATCAATGCTCCTTTTGAGAGCAACTATAATGGAAAAATATTCTAATGCATATCTTGACAGGCACTGGAGAGCTAATGAATCAACCTGGAGTAGAGGAGACAAAATTCTCCACAGAGAAGATTTATGAAAGATAAACTGAGATTCTGTAGCCTTTTTCCTTGAGGGATTTTCTGGCTCTGGCCACCAGGTAACTGAAAATCTGGACTTTGCCTGGGTAGAACTGTTGGGACGCAGAGATGGAATAGGGTATGGTCACGCAGAAGGTGGAAAAAGTCTTGAGAAATGACAAAGAGAGGAAAGAGAATTGAGTTTAATGAGAAGGAAAGGATAAGTGTTGAGCAATCACAAGCCTGTTTTCCCCTCAAAATTTGCTGAAAAGTAGAGGTACGTGGAGTGTGAAGATTAAAAACTAGTCTCTGGAAAGGAAAGCAGAGAGTTTAGTAGTCTCATCAAGTTAGGAGGAGGATTAGAATCTACAACCTTCCATGTGAAGAGGTCCTGGTAAAATTAGATGGAAGTCCTGCCATGTTTGGACCATAAGTGAAGACAAATCAGAAAAGACAATTGTGCACATTATGAGCAGAAGGGTAAGAGCAGTATTCAATGGTTGACATCCCTAGGGTGAAAATAGATGTGCAGTGTGCTACCATTTTACTTAAATTATAAATGACAAAAAACTTTTATAGGGACATTTGTTTGGCTTTATTTTTCCAAACCGAGGACTTGGATCGCCACAAGACAGAGTCAGAGGAGGGTGACTATACATTAGGAAAAGGAAATCTCCTGGACTTTTCAGAAATTACTGGACTTGGGAACTGACATTAATCCTTTGGAACCCAAAATGACATTCTGGTTTGCCACTCCAGTAAGAGCCAGTGGACTCAGTTTATTAATGAAGTTTTGGTTTAAGTCCATCTCATGATAGGGTCAATGAGTTTCTAAATGCACCTGTGGTTATTTCCTCACTTCTAGAAAGCAATATACGTATTCATAACTAGAAGAATCCCCTTACTGGCTCCATGACCTATGAAATAAGAACTATTATGATAAGATTTGCTAGGATAAACTCACTATTACTGCTTCTCTCTGTAAATAGTTTACATGAACAGACAAAAGATCCTGAACGGTAACACAATATTGAAGGAGAACAAAGATAACTGACACCACCTGATTTCAAGACTTAATATAAAGCTACAGTAAGAAGCTGTGGTGAAGAAACTGTGGTATTGGTGAAAGAATCAATAAATAAAGAGCTCAGAACAGATCTACATTAATATAGGCAGCTGGTCATTAACAAAAAAAGCAAAGACCATACAACAAAGATAGAGCTAGAACAATTGGATGTTCATGTGCAAAAAAATGAAATTAAACCAAAGCCTTATGTCCTTCCTAAAAATTAGCCCAAAATGGATCACAGACATACATGTAGAATGTAAAACTATGAAATTCCTAGAAAATAACATAGGAGAAAATCTAAATGCTTTTGGGTTTGGCAATGACTTTTAGATATAACACCAAAGCATGACCCACAAAAGAAAGAACTGATAAGCTGGACTTCACTGAAATTAAAATTTCCTAAAATATAAAATAAAATAAAATTTTATGCTCTGCAAAATACTCTGTCAAGTGAAAGAGAAGACAAGCATCAGAGAGAAAATACTTGTAAAAGATATATCTGATAAAGAACTGTCATCCAAATTATACAGAGAACTCTTAGTATTCAATAATAAGAAATCAAACAACCAGATTAAAAAATGGGCCAAAGATCTTAATAGACACCTCACCAAAGAAGATATACAGATGGCAAATAAGCATATGAAAAGATACACTACATCATATGTCATCAGGGAAATGTAATTTAAAACAATGAGATACCACTACACATCTATTAGGATTGCCAAAATCCACAACACTGACAACCAATCCTGCCAAGAGAATGGAGAGCAACAGCAAATTTCTTTCATTGCTGTGGGAATGCAAACTGGTTCACCCACTTTGAAAGACAGTTTAGTATGGTTTTACAAAATAAACATATTCTTATCATACGAGCCAGCAATCATAATCATTGTTAGTTACCCAAAGGAGTTTGAAACATACTCACACAAAAATTGGTACATGGATATTTATACTGACTTTGTTTATAATTACCAAAACTTGGAAGCAATGAAGATGTCCTCCATCAGGTGAATGGATAAATAAACTGTAGTACATACAGACAATGAAATAGTATTCCACACTAAAGAGAAATGAGCTATCAGGCCATGAAAAGACAGAAGATTTTTAAATGTATATTATTACTCTACATGAAAAAAAATTTGAAAAGTTTACATAATATATCATTCCAAGTATACAACATTCTGGAAAACGCAAAATTATGAAAGTGGTAAAATGATCAGTGGTTGTCAGAGGTAGGGTGGGTGACAGAGACAAATAGGTGAAGTACAGAAATTTTAAGTGCAGTGAAAATACTCTGATACTATCTATAATGATGAATATATGCCATTATACATCTGTCCAAACTCACAGAATATACAACACCAAGAGTGAATCCTAATGTAAACTATAGACTCCAGAGGATAAGGATGTGTTAATTTAGGTTCATCAATTGTAACAAATTACTACTCTGGTGGGAATATTGACAATGGGGGAGGCTAGGCATGCATTGGGGCAGAAGGTATATTTTAAAAAACTATACTTTCTATTCAATATTGCTGTGAACTTAAAGCTGCTCTAAAAATAAAGTCTTAAAATTTTTCAAAAAAGCTACTACAGGTTGTGAAAAAATATATTCAGCACTAAATTAACTTCATGAAGTCAGAGCTAGTAGACTTCCACGTAACCCCCATTCATGTGATATGTAACTCATGGAGCAGACTGTGAGGTCACCATGCCTAGATGATGATATTGCATCTGTCAAAGTCTCTATGTATGACAACCATGATCTCTTCAGAATAATGGTTTCTGCTTTACTTCTGGTTTCCAAATCATGAGAAAGTTACTTTTATTGGTAAACTCTAAGAGGATGCTAATGAAATATTTCCAACCTTGCCCATGGTAGTTGTACCAAATAGGCAACAATCCAGCATGCCCTTGTCTGCTCAGCGTCCATACACAGCCCTGCTGACTATGTGAATATAGAAAAAAAAAAGATTTTGCTTTTGCCTAGCCTGATATAACTACCCCTTATAAATGCACTAGAATTACATAAACAAAAAAGTAGCTCAAACAAATGTTCATTAGAAATCCAAAATAATTTATGGAGTGCCTCAAATGGTAGCAGTTGTAAGTAAATTTTCCTATCTTCGCTTGAGGTTTCTTACTATATTTGGAATTATTTTGTGTCTGCTTTAGTTTTAAAATAAACTAATAAAATTTAAAAAGCAACTGAGCAAATGCCTTGTGAAATTATTTTACTCTACTTGTTCATTCCTTTATAAATCTTCACTTTGTCAGAATGCTCATCTGAAAATACTAAAAATATTTTTGGTGCTTTTTTTATTGTTATTTTATTGTTTGAGTAATATGGCTTCCAAAGTGAACTGAGATGGATATTTTATAGTAGAAAATTCAAATAAGTATTTTGTAGGTGGTTTTCTCTGTCTTGTAGCTTACGATCCATCACTCACATCCCATTGCCTTCCTTATATAAAAATCTCCAAAGAGCCACACCTGATTTTTACCTTGCCCAGTGCCCCATTTGTAGTGGATATATTCTATGTTGGATTATGGATGGATAGATGGATGGATGGATGGATGGATAAACTAATTGATAGATTGATGGATAAATTAAGATTGTTACATATTCTATTTATTTTTTACTTACTTCCTTTTGTTCCTTTAGTACTTTATAATATCATCTCTTTCCCCTTTCAAATATCTCACACATATATCAACTTCTCAATTATGAAGTTATATTAATGAATCTGATTGTTATAAGCTTCGTGCTTAAGACAAAAAAGCCCATAAAATTATGGATATCATCTTTTGGTGTAATATTACTGTTACATTTAAGAATAACTATTTTTAACAATTTTTTGAAGAACAGAATATGGCTAATCTTGTTTAACTCTGTTTTTTTGTTTGGTTCCCTAAACTTTTGGTGTAATAAAAATGCATTGAAAAGTTAGTGAGCACTAACCCATCAATCCTTCTCTCTTTACCCTGTGTTCTTGGTTCTATGTATGCATAATGCAATTATGCATATGAGAATGTTTTTGGCAGGTATTTTGACAATTCACTTGATACAGTTTACTTATATCACCTTACATTCTTCTAAATTATTCATTCTTCTCAATTAAAAATAAGTTCCTTTTTCCTTTTTTCTTTTGAGGTATCCCTTTTACCCTATTCCCTCTTTTTTTCTTTTCATTTTAGTAGAAATATTTCACTGTTTCACTTTCATGGAAGAGTCTTTTGTATGTATCCCTAGATTGTCTTATACTTGCATTATATACCATGCCCATTCAGTACTTACTTTTGTATATAATTTTTCTGAGCTCATACATAACTATTCCTCCAACTTAACCATCAATTGGCTATTAACGATTTCTGTTAAACATTATAACTAGTTTGGGTTTTTTTTTCTAAGTACCCTCACTGCACAATATTTCTAACAATTTTAAATATTTCCAACTAAGTGGTCAGTGTCACTTACTCTATAGAAGGAGTCTATCTTTCTATCATTCTATCTTTTCATCAAAAACAACATTCTCTTCTTAAACCATTTCCAAAAGTAGGTGTTATCTTTTGGCCATATGTTGTCACTGTATAACAAATACTGGTCATAGACTGAAATGCTGTTTTTCTTTGTTGTATTTATAATTCAAAGATATCTATTTATAGATGATTCTGTTCTCTAAATCCACATAGCTATTTACTCTTGTGTTTCTATATTTGGCAATATACTAGGATAAACTAATTTTCACTAGTTTTAGGCATTAAGTATATGAAATGGAATAACAAGTAATATGTATCTAATGTGTCTACAGGATACCTAATATCAAGTATGTGAATAAATATGAAAGCATAAATTATAACAGACAACATGCTAAAGCAAAGTTGGCTAGTCATAATCCTTTGAGCAAACATCTGAAACATTTAATCACTGGTAGAAGGCTTGGTGAGTAGGCTAAGAATTTATTTTCTTCTAATCAAAATCAACTAGAACACCAACAGTTTCTACTCAATTGTTATTAGGGGGAAAATATTTCAGTAATGACGGACTTCATAAATATATTCTATAAAGAGATGTTACAAAACACTGTAGGTGTTATTGTTCTATTCTTTATTTGGTGTCTCTCTTCTTTATTTTGGGCTTAGGGGTGGTCAAAATATCTGTTTCTGGGGAATGAATGCTTTCCAGTTGACTTGCTCTCCATTTTGACGTATGGTTATAAATTAACTCCTCCAGCCTCCACAAGCTCTTTTTAAGTACCGAACAGTAATAGACCAACAGATTTGCTTCTTAGTTGGAGTTACAAACTCTTGTCCAATTACCTAGATGTATGTTTTCCCAAATCCTAGGTGACTTTCCAGATCCCTCAAGGCTTCACTTCTTTCCCATAAATTCCAGCTTTCTGCTGCCCTCTCCTGGCATACTATGGCATATAGCTATTTATAAATCTGAGTTTCACATTAGAAAGAAGTAAAATAATTATTTTAAAATTTAGTGTTTAACAAAATCTCCTGAGAAGTTTGTGAATAAAATTTACATTACAAAGCCTATCACCCAGAGATTACAATTTTATATATCTGAGGTAGTGGTCAAGGATGTTCGTCTTTAATAGACAGTGTTATTCTAATTCATGTGTACTATAAATACCACACTAAAAAACTCTGGAATAGGTAAATTTGACTCAAGATCTTAGCTACAATATTTTGATTTCAAGAACCAGCCTTGATGATATTAATTTGGCAAAGAAGTTTTTTGCATGTTTTTCCATTATTTAATTTTTAATATAATAGCTAAACAAAAACATTATTATTTTAGATTTATGTATTTGATATTCACAATTAGAGCAAAATTTAAAGGACTATAAATACCTAGGTACAAGTAGAAATAATGGCTTCTAACTTTTATATATTGGCTAACTCTTTATTCTCAAAACTATCTCCTCTGGCCCAATTTTTAATTTGGCTAGTCATGATGCTTTATCAGCTCTTTCTTGCTACAATCAAAAATTCTAATACACTTCATTGATCTTATCTGCACATATTGGGTCTTTAAAGATTGGATCTATCTACAAAATAAAATACATAAAAACTTCTCAAATGAGCAAGTAGGCACAATAAAATTCCCTTGTCACTGATGCCCTATAACAACATTTCTGTCTCAGTCTCTAAATTTGTGATTCATAACCTGAGTCGCATGTCAGAATTATCTGCGAACTTTAAGAGTATATCCATTCTTGGGTCCCCCTCCCAGAGATTCTGATTTGATTGATTTGAGAGAAGTGTATCAGGACTTTTGAGAGCTCCCTAGGGGTGGTTAATGTGCTCTAAAACTCCTTTTCACTTTGACTTTGGTCAAACACTGGTTGTTATTAATATGCTTTCCCAGGTTCTTGGGTACCTCCTATGCCTCACCTTCACTTAGTGTCATCCCTATCCTGGAAATACTGATAGAATATGCAATCTCTAAACATACAGTAAACCTGACTGGAAGATATTTATGATTTTGATAGCTTGTTGACTCAGCATTAAGGGGAAAAAATACCATTAAAGCAGTCTGTTATTCTTTTATCATCAATCATTAGAAGTCTGATATTTTCCAAAATATTGCTAGTCAAAGGATTCTTAAGTTCTTGATTTTTTTTTCTCAAATGCAGTTGAGAAAATAAAAAAGGTACTACAACTTTTTTTTTTTTCTGTTTCCATTGCTTTTACTAATAGCATAAAGCTATCTCACTTTCCTAATTCTGATTCTGGAATTGAAATGTATTTTTTGTTAGTCCTTACTTGCATGGCAGATGCAACTTGCAACCATTCTGTATAAAGACTGGAAACAAATAGAACATCATTCTATAAAAAATGAAATTCTAAAATATTTATTATACAGCTAAAGTTTTGAACACATTGTCAATAGGAAGTAAAATGGCTTTATATCACATATGAACAAAGAAACTTTCAGAGTTTGGGCTCAGGAGTATGAATTTGTCTAGAATATGGATTTAGTATATTAGAATAAAATAGAACTTTAAATAGTCATCAGTCTCTAATGCTAGAATAAAGTTACAGTTTATTAACTAAACAAGTTAGTATATTTTTAGTACCCTTTATTACTAAGCAATAATAAAGTGCAATGCACATAATGTGAAAGATAATGCTTATCTGAATCTAAAACTTGGAAATATCACAGAAATGTTAAAATTCTGCATTAATTCTTTAAATTATATTGTGTAAGGGAGAAGAAAACTCTGGTTTTCAGGTTTGTACTTAAGTCTTTATTAAATGTACATTTTTAACTAGAAGAGATAAATTTAAGTAGAATTTTGGACTGCCTCTTAAAGTCAAAATGGCTGTGAGAAAGGCCCTTATCATAAAACCTGTGCCTAGTCCCTTCTAGAGATGAGAGTACACCCATGAGATACAAAAATTGCTATACTTAGTAATTTGCAAACCTTCTCTTTTAGAGATAATCCACATTTGTGGGAAAAGTTCTCAAAAAGCACTTTTATCTTGAGACTGTTGGAAAAATGGGATTGTTATCCCCAGAGAATCAGGGAGTCTATAGATAAAAAAATATATATTTTTATATATATTAAGGCTGAGTAAGAAGAAGCAGTGGAAGACCATTATTCCCAGGATATTATTACAGTCAGAAAAATTAGTGATGCAAGTAATCTTTTATGGAAAATAATAAAGCATCCGCTTATTTCCCACACACCCGTAGAGAGCAGAGTGGTGACAGAGGACTATATAGGCATGTTAAGTCTAGGCAATTCTCCAGAAATTACAGGGAGACCTCAAGATTCTCAAACATTACAAACTATGTTTAATTAGATTTCTAGATCACAAACAGGGTGCCAGTTTACAAGTAGTTTATTAACAAATTAACATAATATTTTTAGATTTGGTAAATTTCATTTACTTCTATTGTTTTGTTATGCGGCACTGCCACTGGTAATGTATATAGTCACTGAAAGCAATGCTTCCCCATATACACATGTTCTAAAGAAGTGTATTCCGAAAATGACCTTACCTTAAATGACCTTACCTTCCTGAAAACGGGGAGAGCTTAGAAACCAGAGTTTTGTTGAACCTCGATGTCTGCTGATGTGACACCACTAAATGCCAAAGCCTCTAGCTTAAACTAGTGAGCACAGAATGGAGTAGGGAGCCTGAACTGTGGGGGTCCAGACATGTGAATGTATATATAATATACATGAGATGTCTGGTTATCTATTCTATATCCATTTTATATTCACTTTCAGAAAACTCTTCCCTTTCTAGGCATATTTTATCTCTATCCTCCACATCTAATTTTCATAAAGGGCTATCTGTATTTAGTGTCCATTTACCTCTTTTCTTCAACACTGTAATTTTTTTCTACCCCATTATACCTTTAAAATATATTTTAGCAAAGTGATCAGTGATTACCAATGTGGCTAAATCAAACTGGATTTTTTTTAACTCATAAGGTTTTTCTTTTTTTAGGATTCTCTTTTCCATCTACTTTTCTGACACAACCCTTAATTAATTTTTTCTGCCTCCTCTCACTTCTATTTCTGCCTTACCAACTCATTTTCATTTATGTGATACAGTATTTAAGTTCAGGATCCTAGCTCATGGGTCAGCAAACTATGGCTCATGAATCAAATCCAACTTGCTTTCTGATGTTGTAAATAAAGTTTTCTTTTAGATCTTACTTATTTGAGAGAGAGAAAGAGATAGCAACAGAGATAGCAAGAGAAACCATGTGCAGGAAGGAGAAGAAGAAACAGGCTTATTGACATGGGGCTAGATTCCAGGACCCTGGGATCATGACCTGAACTGAAGGCAGACACTTAACTCCACCCCTGTAAATAAAGTTTTATCAGAACGAAGCCAGGTTCCTTCATATATATACTGTCTATGGCTAATTAGGCACAATAATGGCAAGATACATAATTGTGGCAGAGACCACATAGACTTCAAAGCCTAAAATATTTATTATTTACATAACCCTTCACAGAAAAAAATATGTTTGTCCCAGCCCTAGATATTGGACCTTACATTATTTTCTGGTAATTTTCTCATCATTTTGTTTTAAGATTTTATTTATTTATTCATGAGAGACACAGAGGGAGAGAGAGAGAGGCAGAGACACAGGCAGAGGGAGAAGCAGGCTCCATGCAGGGAGCCTGATGTCGGTCTCCAGGATCACACCCTGGGCCAAAGGCGACACTGAACCGCTGAGCCCTTGAGCCACCTAGGCTGCCCAATTTTCTAATCATTTTTATAAGATATCACATTGACTCCCTGCCTCCAATTGTATCTATAAACAGGATGGCTTTCAAATTTTTATCTTCAGTCTAGACAACACTTTAGAATTTCATATTTTTATATCTAGCTATATGTTTGCTAGTTCTAATGGAATGTCTCAAATTTAGGTTCAAAGCTGGATTTATAATCTCACACACACACACAAAGCTGACCTCAGCAGTTTCCTTTCTTAGTAATGGCAACACCATTGATTCAATATCTAAAATCAGAAGACTGCCATTCACAACACCTCAACTCTCTTCACCATGCCTAAGGCAGCCAGTACAAAGTCTAATCAGTTCTACTATTTAATATCTCTTAAAAGTATCTAATTGTACCCAAAACTCCATCTCCATATAAGCACCTCTAATCTTTCACCTGGACTATTGGGATGACCTCCTAATTCCTATGTGACCCTGAATTTACTGATATTTCTACTACTCTAACTCCTCTGTATAGAACAGAAGGATACTTTTTCCAAAATGTAAGCCTAAGTATTAACTTAGACTCTAAGATGTGATTATAGTTAACATATTTATGGTACTCCAATTTGATGGGGGTTTTTTGCTTTCACTATGGGGAAAACATATGGCTTATAGAACTGATTCTTAAGAAATATATTTTTGTTATTTTTTTCAATTTATATTTGTTATTGAAGTTCAATTTGCCAACATATAGTATAATACCCAGTGCTCATCCCGTCAATTGCCCCCCTCAGTGCCCATCACCCAGTCACCTCATCCCCCTGCCCACCTTCCGTTCCACTTCCCCTTGTTCCTTTCCCAGAGTTAGGAGTCTCTCATGTTTTGTCTCCCTCTCTAACTTTTCCCACTCATTTTGCCTCCTTTCCCCTATAATCCCTTTCACTATTTCTTATATTCCCTGCATGAGTGAAACCATATGATTGTCTTTCTCCTATTGACTTACTTCACTCAGCATAGTACCCTCCAGTTCTATCCACATTGAAGCAAATGGTGGGTATTCATCGTTTCTAATGGCTGAGTAATACTCCATCATATATATATATATATATATATATATATATATATATATATATCTCACATCTTCTTTATCCATTCATCTGTCAATGGACATTGAGGCTCCTTCCACAGTTTGGCTATTGTGGACATTGCTGCTATAAACATTGGGGTGTAGGTGTCCTGCCATTTCACTGCATCTGTATCTACTGGGTATTTACCCCAAAGAAATATCTAAAATAATTGTGTACCTATAATAAAACTTTTAAACCACCATCTAAATACTCTAGTGGCATACAACTACATATTGAATGGTATGTTCTGCATATAGCTTACATTCCATTCATAGTAGAATGCTTTATTTATAAAGCCAAAATTCCACTGCAAACTATTTCTAGTAGGCATTATACATCTCCCAAATTAAACCTCTCTGGATTACCCTTAGCAATCCTACTCTTTCAGACTTGTATATTTGCAAAAAGCTATTAGATATGAAATATGAATTTAAAGGACTTAAAAAACCCCTGCCCAGAATTCTGTCCACAGTATCAGGCCTGAGTTTTAAGCACATCAAATCTGGTACTTGTCAAACCAACCACCCCCTCATTTCCCTGGATCCTGGTATATAACTTTATGTGTGTCAGCCCGTTCCTCAACTCCCACATCATTTTCAGAAAATGGCAGGTTCTAAATCACACACTGAAATCTGGCTGAGTATCTCCAATAATGCCACAGAATAACATTCCATTCTGTGTCTACAATGCAAAATAAGCAATTTGTCATTTATATAATGAGTTTAAACACTTATCCTTTGTGACCTACTATGCAGCACCACCTAACACTATCTCCCTTCTGTCTTTGTTTCCAAATTTATCTTAGGTCTCACTAGTTCCCCCAGAGACAAATTCTACACTTTTTAAATGGCACAAGACTATTCCTATGCCTCCAGGAATTAAGTCACCTGCCTCTCCAATTTTCTGAGTTAAACACATGCTTGATGTTTCGAAAATTTATAGTAGTACAAGAAATGGGTTGAGATCAATAAAGCCTACTATATCAATAGTGGATCTAAGCTCCTATATAAATTCAATTGATTAATTATTCATTCACTCATTTGGCATGAATGCTGAGTTCCATTTTGTGCCCATCACTTTTCTAAATTTGAGGAATAGATCAAGAAAACAAAATAGTGGGGCACCAGGATGGCTCAGTGCATTTGGCTCAGGGGGTGATCTCAGGGTCCTGGATAGAGTCCGCATTGGGCTCCCCACAATGAGCCTGCTTCTCAATTTGCCTCTCTCTCTGTGTCCCTAATGAATAAATAAATAAAATCTTTTTAAAAAGAAAAAGAAAACAAAATAGAGGTGGAAAATCCTTAATTTTATGATAGAAGGAAACAGGTGATACATAATGCATAAGTCAAACAAATAGCATGCACATTGTAATATTTGTTTTCAGAAAAACATAACAGGAATGAAAGGGCAAGGAGTGCTTATTCTTAAATGGTAAATGAAGGGGATAAGTGATGTTATTAGAAAGAAATATCTTGGTCAATCAAACATAGGTTGTGGGCACTTGGGTGTGTTCAGGAATATCATGAAGACTAGTGAGTTTAGAGCAGTTTGAACAAAGGAGAGAGTAAATAAAGCCATTATCAAAGGGAAACAGGGAGGATCGATTATGTAGGGCTCTATAGGGCATTATGGGGCCATTGGTTTTTCTTTTGAGTGAGAGGAGAAGTTATGAGTATTTTAAACAGAATATTTTTAATATTACATGTTTTTTTTTAAAGAATCACTCTAGATCCTATGTAGAGAAGAGTCTATAGAAAGATAAGAGTGAAAACAACAAAACCAGTTAAAAAGCTATCACAAAATTTCTATTGAGGAATGACAGTGCTTGTATCTCTTGCAGAAGTAGAAATGAAGTAAAGTATTCAAAGTCTGAAAAAACAAAACAAAGTCTACATAAATCTTGAAAGTTCGGTCAACAGGGTTTGCAACTGGAGTAGAAGTTAAGTACAAAATGAAGAAAAATCAAAGAAGTTGCTGGCATGAACAAATTGGAAAGATGCATTTGACAATAACTAGGAATAGAAAGATTGTGGGAGGGACAGATTTGGGGGAAAAGTAAAGAGTTTTATTTTGAACGTGTTAATTTTGAGACAACTATTAAATCTCCAGTAGAGTTGTTATGTGTGTTTTTGGATATGAGAATCTAAAATTCAGATGAAAGTGCCTATATGGAGATATAAATTGAAGAGTCATCAGAGTACAGATGGTGTCAGAGGCCATAAAACCAAATGAAATTGCTGAGGGAATTAGTATAGAGATGTAAGAGGTAGGAGGATTGAGGTCTGGGTCACTCAAATATTAGGAGGTTAGGGAATAAGGAAAACCAGCAAAGGAGACTGAGAAGACACAGCCAAGAAGGTAAGAGGAAAACGTGGAAAATGTGATACAAGTGAAGATCGTATTTCAAAAAGGAAAGAGTAACCAACTCATAATACAAGTGAAGATCGTATTTCAAATAGGAAAGAGTAACCAACTCTTAATTCCTCCTGATAGATCAAGTAAAGATTAGAATCACCATGAGAGGGGCAGTAGGTGGCTCAGTAGGTTGAAGAGCTGGATGTCTGACTCTTGATTTAAGCTCAGATCTGGTTCTCAGGATCAGGAGAGTGAGCCCCACACTGGGCTCAGCACTCAGCAAGAAGTCCCCTTATCCCTCTCGCTGCCTGGCTCCCCTCCCCTCCTTCTCTCCAATAAATAATTTTTTTTAAAGGATCACCATCATACTTAACAACATGGAAATCATCAATGATCTTGAGAAGCATATTTTTTGTAGAATGGTGAATTTAAAAGCCTGATTTAAATAGTTTGTGAGAAAGTACAAGCAACACTTTGGAGGAGTTTTTGTTGTAAAGTGGTAGATAATAAATCAATAACTGAAGGGATATGTGAAGTATTAAGAATGGGATTTTCTCATTAAATATGGAACCATGTTTCATTGCTAATAAAAATGCTTTTGTAGAGAAGACAAATTGATAATATGGAAATTAGAGAGAAAAATTGCCTTCAGATGGTGAGATGGGGCTAGAAGCGGTGAACCAGTAGAATATTGCATTAAATAGAAACACAAAAGCTTCTATATTAATAGGAGGAAAGGCAGTGTATAAGAGCATGAGACTAAACAGATGTGTAATATGTTTAATATAGTTGTGGATCGGGCGTTGCAAGTTCTCTTTTCAGTGGAACAGAAAGAAAAATGATTTACTGAGGGTAACACTGGGGGAGGATGCATTGAAGGCTCAAAGAGAAAAAGGATATGATATGAGATAGTTTTCTAAAAAGATAAGGGAATAAGAGATTAATAATATCTGGTGCCACTACAGCTCCACTGGTAACTGATATTTGGTTTTCTCTAAGGTTGTGTTTTTGCTGTATACATACAAAACAGGAAGAAAAAGGCAAGGGATTCCAATGATTGTGCATGGAAGTGATTAGTATGACAAACCATGGACCTAAGTTGTGCATGATGATGGGAACAATTCATTTTTGCTCAGCTATTACATCAAAGGTTAAGCTTAACAAATTTTATTTAGGCACTGTCATGGTATTTACACACTAGTAAGTTTCTAATACGAGAAGCAGATATTAAAAAAATAATCAAAAATGTAAAGTTGTTATGGTAATAAGTACTACAAAGGAAACATGCATACATATTCCTATGAAATAATATAGTAGGAGGATTTAAACATTTTGGAAGTCCAGGGCACTCTTGGTAGTCAGGTTGTGGTCTGAAGGACAAGGAGAAATTGTTTAGGCAAAAAAATAATAATAATAATAAAGGGAGAGATGGAGAGGCCAGGGTAATGGAGTCTTAGACATAGCAAACAATACAGGCAAATGCATTGTGGGAGGAGAGTGTGGCCGGTACCAAGGAATGAATAAAAACGGGAGCTATGAGAAGAAGGAGCCAATTTCAGGATGGGACTTAAGACATAGAAAGAGGCCAGACAATAAAAAGTCTTATAATTAGGGTAAGCATATAATTTATTGTCCAAACTATGTACCGCTCTGAACGAAAAGGGATGTGAATAAAACAATTACACACTCACATAGCATGTACAGGCCCTAATATTTTATACTAAGAGTAACAGAAAATCATTGAGCATTTTTAATGCAGAGAGGTAATGTAAACAGTCTCAAATTTACAAAGATCACTTTGTCCACAGTGTAGAGATTAAAACGGATAAAATGCAGATTGGCTTTTTAAAAGGTAATTTAAGCAGATCATACAGGAAATAATAGAAAAGTGTTGATACAAATAGAGAGAAAGAATCAATTCAAGATATCTTTTTAAAAATTTTATTTATTTATTTATTCATGAAAGACACAGAGAGAGAGAGAAGCAGAGACACGGGCAGGGGGAGAAACAGGCTCCATGCAGGGAGCCGGATGTGGGACTTGATCCCAGGACTCCAGGATCACGCCCTGGGACGAAGGCAGGCGCTAAACTGCTGAGCCACCCAGGGATCCCCAATTCAAGATATCTTTATGAGGCAAAATTGATCCAACTTTGGAAATGTATGGTGTCAGAGGGTGTTAAAACAGACGACTGTATTTATGGCTTCAATAACTGTATGGGTTGTAGAAATATTTCTTGAAATAGGCAACATTAAAGGAGAATAAAATTAAGAGAAAGGCTACAAGACTAATTTTGAAAATGTTGCTTTGGGGGTGTTCTTGAGGCATCCAGAAATAGATATTTAGTAGACCGTTGGATATATGTGTGTAGAAAATAAACTCAGATTTTACACTGTATTAATTTTATCTGCTTCTTACATCAAATTAATTTCCAATTCTAAAGAGTAGAGATTACCAAAATGCTAAGAAATTTAATCTCTAATAGTAGAGATTACCAAAATGCTAAGAAATTTAATCACTAATAGTAGAGATTACCAAAATGCTAAGAAATTTAATCTAATATTTCTGCCATTTTCCTTCATTACTGGGTTTTGCTGCCCTTTGCTTCAAATATTCAACCACCTTTACCCTCCACCTCCATCCATGCTCATCACACACACACACACACACACACACACACACACTCTGAACCCCTGCAATCATTTATTCCTTTTATGTCTCTATAATTTTGTCTTTAACAGACTATCACAAGAATGGAATTACAGAGTAGTTAACGCTTTCAGACAGGCCTCTTACCTACAAATATGCATTGAAGTATATCCATGTCTTTACATGGCTTAATACAGTTCATTTCTTTTATCACTAAATAATATTGCATTATTATGCTATACACATAATAATATATTATGTATTACAGTACAGATGCATCAAAAGTTGTTTATTCGCTCATCTATTGAAGGACATATTGTTTGCTTCCAATTTTCGGCCACTATTAACAAAGATTCTACAAATATTAACATGTAGGTTTCTGTGTTGAACATACATTTTCTAATCAGTTGGGTAAACTCCTGGGTGCACGATGGATGGATTGTATGATAAAACTATGTTTAATTTAGCCTCATAAGAAAATGCCAAGGAGTCTTCCAAAGCGGCTGTACCATTTTGCAATCCTACCAGTAATGAATGAATTTCTGCTGCTCTATATCATTATCAAGAATGAATTTGTCCATTTGGAGATTCTACCCTTTCTGAGATAGTTGGTTAGTTCTATCTCATCGTTGGTTCAACTTACATTACCCTAATTTCAAGTGATGTTGAGCTTCCTTGGTGAGGTCTCTATTCAGACTTTTGTACACTTTTAAAATTGGATTCTTTTCTTGTTGTTGAATTTTAAGAGATTTTTTTCAATACATCTGGGGTACATGTCCTTTATCAGTTAAGTGTTTTGCAAGTATTTTCTCCAAGTCTTTTCATTCTCTTCACAGTGCCTTTCAAAACATAGACCTTTTTTAAAAAGTCTGACTTCTCAGCTTATGTTTTCATGCACCATATTTTTGGTATTTAAAACCTCATCATCAAACCCAAGTCCTCCTTCTAGAAGTTCCATAGTTTGCATTTTATACTTAGGTCTATAATCTATTTTGATTTAAATTTTATGAAAGATGTAAGATCTGTGTCTAGGTTCAATTTTTGCAAATGGATATTCATTTGTCCCCAATGCTATTTGTTGAAAAGACTTTCTTTTCTCTAATTTTGAAAGAAATTTCAATTTCCTTGAATTGACTTATACTTCTTAAAGATCAGTTGAATATACTTATGCAGGTCTATCTCGTGTGTGTGTGTGTGTGTGTGTGTGTGTAGGTCTATTTCTGAGCTCTCTATTCTAGTGCATTGATCTATGCATTAATTATTTTGCCTGTACCACATTGTCTTAAATACTATAACTTCAAAAGAAGTCTTGAAATCAGATGGTGTGACTCCTTCGGCTTGTTTTTTTTTCACTACTGTGTAGACTATTTTAAGTCTTTTGCTTTCCATAAGGACTTTAAAATGTTTGTTATTGTCTACAAAATAATTTTCTGGGATTTTAATTAGAATTATATTGAATCGGGGATCCCTGGGTGGCGCAGCAGTTTGGCGCCTGCCTTTGGCCCAGGGCGCGATCCTGGAGACCCGGGATCGAATCCCACGTCGGGCTCCCGGTGCATGGAGCCTGCTTCTCCCTCTGCCTGTGTCTCTGCCTCTCTCTCTCTCTCTCTGTGACTATCATGAATAAATAAATAAAATCTTTAAAAAAAAAAAAAAGAATTATATTGAATCTATAGGTGAAATTAGGGAAAATGTTAATAATACTAATGACATTTAACCTTCAAAACCATCAGAATTATTTATTTGAATTTTTTTATTTCTTTCATCAGTATTTTGTAATTTTCCATATTTAGGTATTCAAGTCATGCACATATTTTGTAGATTTACACCATAGTATTTCCCTTTTGTTTTTTGGGGTTACTATGATAAGTGGTATTGCTTTTTTAAATGTAATTTCAAAGTGTAATCACCAGTGTTGGTATACAGGGGAAAAAAAATTCCAGGCTTGCATATGTGAATTAATCCCTTAATTATACACCAATTATCTATGCTGTATAATTTTTTAAATCATTGTTGGATTGAATTTGGTAATATTTTGCTGAGGTTTGTTGCATCTACAGTCATGAGAGATACTGGTTTATAGTTTTCCTTTCTTGTGATGTCTTTATTTGTTTTTGATATTATAACACTGACCTCATAGAATGGATTAGGACATGGTCCCCTAGGTTCTATTTTCTGAAAGAGATTGTGAAGAATTGGTATTTTTTTTCTATGAATGTTTGGAAATATACATAAGTGAAAGCATCTGGACCTAGAGCTTTCTTTGTTTGTAAGGTTATTAATTACTAATTCAATTTATTCAGTAATAATAAGGCAATTTATGTTATATATTCTGTGTTAGTTTGGATTCTTTGTTTCTTTCAAGGAATTGTTTTTTTTTTTTAAGATTTCAGTTATTTATTCATGAGAGACACACAGAGAGGCAGAGACACAGGCAACGGGAGAAGCAGGCTCTACACAGGAAGCCCAACGTGGGACTCGATCCCACATCTTTAGGATCACACCCTAGGCCAAAGGTGGTGCTAAATGGCTGAGCCACTGGGGATACCCTCAAGGAATTGTTCTATTAAATCTAAGTTATCAAATTTGTGGGCTTAGAGGTATCCATTCTATTCCTTTATTATTCTTTTAATGTCCATGGGATCACTAGTGATGAACTTCTCTTTCATTTATGTTATTGGCAATTTGTGTATCATTTCTTTTTCATCTTATCATCAAGAATGAATTTGTCCATTTGGGGGATTTTACCCTTTCTCATAGTTGGTTAGGTCTATCTCATCGTTGGTTCAACTTGCATTATCCTAATTTCTAACTATAGGTCTACCAAGTTTATTGATCTTTTTATTTTTTATTGATCTTTTTAAATACCAGCTATTGGTATTGGTTTTGTTGATGCTCTTATGTCTTTGTTGTAAATTTCATTAATTTTTCTCAAATTTGTATTTTATTTCCTACTTCTGCTTAATTTACATTTTAATTTCTCTTCTTTTTCTATTTTCCTAAGACTAAAGGTTAGGTTATTTATTTTATATCTTTCTCTTTCTAATATATTCATTTAATGCTATGAATTTCCCTCTAAATATGGCTTTCTTGTATCCCAGAAACTTTAATAAGTTGTATTTTTGTATTGATACAGTTCCAATTTGTTTTAATTTCCTTTAAGACCCCTTCTTTGATCCATAAGCTATTTAGAAGTATGTTATTAATTTCCACATATCTGAGAATTTTCCAGCTATTTTATTGTTATCGATTTTTTGTTTAATTCCACTGTGGTCTGAGGACATATTTTGTACAAATTTTATTATTTTTTTAAGATTTTATTTATTTTAGAGAGAGAGAGGAAGAGCTTGAGTGAGGGGGAGGGGCATATAGAGAGAATTTCAAGCTGACTCCATGCTAAGCATGGAGCCTAACACAAGTCTCAACTTCATGATCCGAGCTGAAATCAAGAGTTGGATGCATAACTGACTGAGCTACCCAGGCACCTCACAACTTTCATTATTTTAAATGTATACTCGTGTTATAGCCCAGTCTATTATGGTGAATCTTCCAAGTGAGCTTAAGGATAAAGCATACTATGCTCTTATTTGATGGAGTATTCTATAAATGTCTCTTAGATCATATTAATTGACAGTGCTGCTAATGCCATCCATGTGCTTAGTAATTTTCTTCTGGCTTGATCTATCAATTACTGACAAGAATGTTGGAATCTCCAACCATAATTTGCCCACTTCTCCTTTCACTTCTATCAATTTTGCTTCATATATGTTGATGCATAGTTATTATATTCATTCACATTAAGGGTTGTTATTTCATTTTTTGAGAATTGACCCCTTTATGATTATCCTTGATAATATTCTATGATAAATCTACTTTGTTTCAAATTAATATAGCTAATCCAGCTTTCATTGATTAGTGTTATCATATTATATCTTTCTTCATCCCTTTGCTTTTAACTTATCTTTGTTCTATTATTAAATTAGGGATCATATAGACAACTTACAGTTGGGTCTTTTTTGTCTATTCTGATCATCTCTTTCAATTCATTTATTTATACTATTCTCATGTAAAATAATGGGTTACATATATTTTTAATTAATGTATATCATATTTGTTATTGCTTTCTATTTGTTCCATTTGGGGGTTTTTTTGTGTGTGTTTCTTTCTCCCTCTTTTTCTGCTGTCTCTAGTTTTAAGAGTATTTAAATAATTCTATTTTTCTCCTATTTGATCATATCATACTTCCTTTTGTAAAAAAACAGTGGCTTCCGTACAGTTTATAACACACATTTTAATCTAAGTCCACGTTCAACTAACACTATATCACTAGAGGTGTTGTATAGGTGCCTAATAAGATCTTTCATGTTTCTGTCACTCATCACTTGTAATAATGTTTACATTTATTTCACCTATTTATATGCTATAATCACCCAATAAATTGTTGCTGTCATTATATTAAAGTTACCTTATAGATCAAGATAAAGAAAATTCAAGGTTTTATTTTGCCTTTATGTAGGCCTTCTCCAATGTATTTATTCTCATTATAGATCCAGATTTCTGATCTTTGTCATTTTCTTCCTGCCTAAAAAGTTCTTCTAACATTCCTTTAAGAGAAGGTCTGCTGGCCATAAATTTCTTCTTTTTATCTGAGAAATATATATATTTGTTTTATTAGAAGATAATTATTCTAGCTCTAGAATTCTAAACTGCTTCTTAAAAAATGTTAAATATGTTACTCCATGTTCTTCTTCCTTGTGTTCTCATAAGAAGCTATGAGTCTTTTTCTTGTTCTTTTATTGGTTATATTCCCCTTCACTTTCCTTTCTGGCCTCTGACAAGATTTTTCTGTTTAAATATGAGTCTGAGTGTGGGGTCTTGGGTATTTATACTGCTTGGTCTTCTATGGTCTTCCTGTGGTTTTATGTCCTTCTTTGAGACCTCTTCACCATTATTACTTGAATATTTCTTCTGCTCCATTCTTTTTTCTTTCTGATATTCTGATTATATGTCTATTACATACTTTGAAATAAGCCTACAATTCTTGGGTGTTCCTTTCCTTCATTCTTTTTTTCTCTTACATTCCAGTTAAAAAGTTTCTATTGGTGAAGTTCACAAATTCTTTTTTTAACCATGTTAAGTCTACTTATGAGCCTGTTGAAGGCATTTTTTCATCTCTCTTGTAATGTTTTTAATTTATAACGTTTCATTTTAATCATTTCTTAGAATCTCTATCTCTCTGCTCACATTACCCATTTTTCCTGTATATTGTTTAGTCTTTCAATTAGAGCCCATTTGTTGACATTCATAAATGTTTCTCCAGTGATGTAGCCTTCTTCTCTATGTCCATACTCTTCCCTGACTGTATCATCCTTAATCTATTTCTTTGAATACCTGATATCTCTTAACTATCTTCCCCCTGCCACTTATTAAATGAGATAAAAAGGCTACAGGAGGCTGAAGTGGGAGGAATTTCCTTCCTCTTCCTCCAGTGAGCTAAGGTTCTAGCAAAGTCTTTTCTGCTGGACACTAGTCTTTTGTTAAGGACAAGGTTTGAGGGTATTTTATAGTGATTTCTCTTTCCCTCCATGAGGGGGTATTCTCGAATCTTCCTTATGAGGATCTGGTGAGGTTCTTTGAGAGAAAGTCTACAACAGCCTTGGGTCCACCAATAACTAAAGTCCACAGGATTTTCTCACTCTCATTCTCATCTACATGCAGTCTCCAGCAAGTCATTAATTAAAATTACCATTTAGTGCTAATATAAGTTTATGGCACCGGAGGTTTTATTCCATATAAACAGTTTTGGGCTGATTTCCTAGATGTGCCTGTCTTTCCAAATTCTGGAGTGGCAGTTTTATCTGAAAACCAAGCTCTCTTCTGGCTCAAAAAAATACATATTGCTTTTCATTTGTCCAGCTTTTTCTTGTAAGAATGGAAATGATGACTTTCAAGCTCTTTACATATAAGAACTGAAAGCAAATTTAAAAAATTTTAAATAATAATATTCGTCAAAATGTTAAGTAGTTCTGTAGTGATAGACCTTATGAATTATTATATTTTGTTATTTATATATTTTAACACATTTCCAACTTTGTTCGCTGAGCATCTAAAAGCATTAACAATAATGGGACAAATATTCCAAATTTATGAAAATAATTTGATATGGAAGTATCTCTGGGAAACTGTATTTGGAGCATATTAACACATAAAAATAATAGTATTCCTTTTAAAAGCAGGATGTTTTAACTTTTTATTATCTCATATAAAAATAATGGATTTTACATCTTAGTTTCCCTCTACTTTTTGATAAAAGACTATTATCCAAGCATCTTCAGAAATTGTTTCTACCTTTTAACACATTGTTGCCCAATTAAGATGTTAGTCAGTTTTATGCATAGGTTTTGTTTCTTTTTAATTACTTTTCCTCAGGATATAAAAAGTTATTGTATAACTAGAGGTAAAGTTATTGTATATCTAACCAAGACACAATGGAAAATACAGAAGTACTGAGCAGAATGCAAAATACTTGTAAACTAACCTAAATACATTTGAGGTGTGACTATACGAATTTGCTTCTGATTACCACTTTTCCTTTACCATTGCCTTAGATCTTTTAATATATACAATCATAGCATTTCCATGTGAATATCTGATTCCAGACTTTACTAGGTATTTGAGAATTCTTTACTAGATTAATGACAGTATTTACTTTCCACTGGTGATAATATGACTGCCAACACTTCCCAATTACCAGTTCTTCACAGGGGTTCTTTTGAACCAGAAATGAAAAAATATAAACAAATAACTAGGATTTTTTGCATTAGATGTCATGAGCAGAATGAGCATTCCAGGTGTATGTTTTCTCATGTGGCCTGTAACCCAGATTATAAGGTTTTTCAGAGGAAAATTAGATTTCATATTGTGAAATCAATCATTTCCATGTCTCCAACACATATCCACAGTTCACAAAATAAAGTAATGATCTTAGATAAATCCAACCAAACATTTTATTATAAATTTTAATGAGGCAAATGCAAGAGACTGCTGAGTCAAGCACTATATTTTGTTTGTTTGTCATTGCTTCAGTTATCAGCAAAACAAGATTTTGTGAGTGAAGATTGTTCAAAGATTTAAAGCTTAACAGCAGTTTAACAAGGGATGTTATTAAAGATATATATGCAACAATAGGCATCATGGATTTCATATTTGTCCCAATAATTGCTGTAGATAAAAACCATACCACTTGTTCTTTCATTTAATAAATATTGATCATCTAGTAAGTACCATGCAATATACATAAAGGATTTAGCACTTGTAAAAACCAATATAACCTCTTCTATCATAATTTATAGTCCTGGTTGAAAATAAATAAAAAGGAAATAGGCAATTAAAATATAGTCTAAGTGCTCTTAAATAAGAGATAAAAGCTCACCTAAATATGTCTTTCATTTTATAAAATATTCCTAATGATAAAGACTACACAGAAAAATCACACAAAACTATAAGGAAAAATTTCTTTTTCATTTTCAAAAGTGAAAATATACATACAATACAAAGTATATGTTAGGAAGCCAACATAGATTAAAATGATATGTTATTCTAGTAGATCTTATTTAATTACATAGAAATGTCTTAAAAATCAAATGTTTTTTATGTCAAACACTGCACTTAATTTTACATGTTTAATGTTTGAACTCTATTTAGTGCACATTAATAAATCGTGAAAATAAACTTTAAAAATAGAAAAATATTTGAGATGTTTTGTGAGTCCTTAGATACTAAAAATATATATGTAACATAGATATAGGTTGTGATTACCAGATGGAAAGAAGTAAATATTGGGCCATAAAGAGAGAATGATGGGGATATATGGTTGCTTGAGGCTTCTCCACAGAAGCAAATTTTAAACAGAAATTTGAAGAATGAGAATAAACCTGTCATTGAGACAAATGATGTAACATATTAAAGAGCTTAATGCATTTCTCAGAACAAAAAAAAAATCAAAGCGAATGGGAGAGTGAAAGGAGATGAGGTTGGAAAAGTACAGGAACTTCAAATCATGTAAGCAGTGTAGGGCACAGCAAGGAGTTCAGAATTTATTCTGAATAATAAAGAATGGAATTAGTTTAAGCAAAAGTATGTCATAATTGTATTCATATACTCAGACAAATGAGTGAAGAATAATGACAATGGGAGGTAGAGAGAAGAATAGAGGCAAGGAGACCAAAAATTCTTGGTGAGAGATGATGGTTGTTTGAAATCGGATGGTGTCCATAGGGACTGAAAAAAATGGTAAGAATTTTTAAATGTCTCTGGGAAAACTCATTTGTTTTTCACACTAGTAACTAGATAGGAGATGGTTCCATTAATTGAATTATGGAATCTTGGGGAATGGCTAGGTATGGAGATGAGAGAAAGAAATCTCAAGAATTTCAATTTGGGTATACTAAGTTTAAAATATTTGCGAGATGAGAGATCAGAATTCAAGTAGGCAAGTGTGCATCAAGTCTGCAGCTTGAGGGAGACATCAAGGCTAAAGATATTAAGTTGAAGTACTTAGCATATAACTAGCACTCAAACACTTGGGAATGGATGATAGTACCTAGAAAAGGAGAGTTAAAGTAGAGAAGAGCACCCATGAGCAAGACTTGATATGCTCCATTCAGAGGCTATGGGGGTAAAAGAGATTAAGAAGCAGTCAGTGAGCTGGAAGGAAAATTAGAATGAAGGATGTTCCAGAAACTGAGAAAAGAAAATATTTCAAGCACAAAGGAATGAACAAATAAAGTTTTTGGTTTAAAGCTTTTTTAGAAGAGATATTTCAAATTTTTTTTAATAAAGACTATGTAGGCTATTATACAAATGTTATCTTCCAATAGTAGTTTTAGGGGTAGATTAAGATAAAGAAATTGTAATTGAAATTTTTACATGACAAAAATTGTGAAAATATTAAGCTGCATTATCTCAAAATGAAGTATTTCCATTTTTTTTAAAGACTTATTTATTTATTCATGAGAGACACAGAGAGAGAGGCAGAGACATAGGCAAAGGGAGAAGCAGGCTCCATGCAGGGAGCCGGATGTGGGACTCAGTCCCGATCTCGGGATCACGCCCTGAGCCAAAGACGCTCAACCGCTGAGCCACCCAGGCTCCTCGAAGTATTTCCATTTCTATATGAATTTCTGTTTAGAAGATTTGGTCATTCACTCAACAAATATTTATTGAGCATCGTGTGTGTGGGTGGGTGTGTGAACGCTGTTCTGGACAAAAGCAAATATACCACCAAAGAAACAAG
This sequence comes from Canis lupus baileyi, assembly GCF_048164855.1. Taxonomy (NCBI): domain Eukaryota; kingdom Metazoa; phylum Chordata; class Mammalia; order Carnivora; family Canidae; genus Canis; species Canis lupus. Next base: position 26,298,978 of record NC_132846.1, on the reverse strand, counting down.
CTAGATACCCTTACTACTCTCAAAAATTTGTATGTTTTAATATATAGGCCTGAAGGGAGTGAGATATGTGTAATTCTCAGTCTACTTCCCTAAATCACTAACACGCATAAATCTCTCAATTCTATAAAAATGCTATTAATCTGCAACGATAAAGAAGCTATGAGCCGGGTGCAAGAATTGACAGATCAATGGAACAGATTATTTAAGCAATTACCAATAAAAATGATCAAAGGAACAGTCTAAGTAGGCCATATAAAATCAACAAAAATACTTACATAAAAGTCAAATGCTATGAAGCAAACAAAGAAATTATGCAAAACTAAAAAAAAAAAGAGAGAGAGAATAATGTGTGGCTATGTCCCACAGAGAAAGCTATTTAAATTATGAATTTAGAAAGTAATTTTTAAAATGTTCTTTTTATTTACCTAATTAGAATATTACAATTTCATTTCCTATTGACCAAAGTGGAATTTCACAAATAGTTGAAAGAGTGCAATAATAATTACAACCCATAAAACCCATAAATTTATTTCTAAAAATATGCCTATGCCCAATTGGAAGGGGGAATATCCATAACTTCTCAACTACATGTATAAAAAAGAATGAGAACCAGAGGTTAACCCCAAGTTAAGCCCAACTTCATTATGTATTAGCATTGACTTGTGATTACCCATAGAGCAAGTGCAACTGAAAGACATTCTGATAACTGCTTAGAGAATAGATGAATACACAGTTTAGTGTCAGTTCTGCAACTCATAACTCAAATTTGGAAACAAGTTTTTAAAAATTATTTTTGAAAAATCCGGGCATAGTTTGCATAACACTAATTTCCAGTACTCAATAAATGCAAGCATCCTTGCATTCATATAGTAATAGAATGTGTTGCTATATACACAAGGGGTTCAGTTATTTCCACAATATATCATAGGTATTTTAAAATTAGGACTCTAAATTGGTGTTAAATTCCAATAAAAAACTTAAAATTTTTTACTTGAACAAGACAAAATGACTTAAAATAAACCACCAAGGTAACAAAATGCTAATATATTTTTTTTATAAAGCAGGCAAGTAAACCATAAAAGTTAAAAATTCTTGAGTAATTACTGGGTACCAGACACTGTAATGAGATATCTTATTTCAATTAGTATGGCCTTACGTCTAGTGTGCCAGGCACACTCCTGGTTTATGCTGTTGCTCCAGCATAAGAATAATAGTACCCCCAGACACTGTCAAAATGTCCCAGCTTAGATAATAAACTGTATCACAATCAATATTTAATCTCTATCAGATAGATACTGCTATAATCATTCTCTTTTTTATAATAAGAAATAACTGAGGCTTAGAGAAAATTTATCCAATGTTCACACGAAAGATAAAGCTAGGCTACAAACCCATGTAGAAGCAAATCTTCCCCAAGTTTCTCAGTGCTTCTGTAAAAAGCCCTAGCCTACTGAGATACTGAGATGTATATGAATAGAAACATGTGTCTACACTTCCTCTGGAAGTATTTTTTTTTCTTTAAGTATTTTGTTTTTAACATACTCTGAGGATTATAATGATCTGTAACCACTTGTTTAGTTAATTATGCTGATCAAAAACATAGTAAAATGGAGTACCTTGGTGGCTCAGTTGGTTGGCTGTCTTGATTTCAACTCAGGTCATGATCTCTGGGTTGTGAGATGGAGTCCTGAGTCAGGCTCCATGCTCAGCAAGGAATCTGCTTGAGATTCTCTCTCTCTTTCCCTCTGTCATTCCCTCTGCTCACTCGTACTTGCACACACACACACTCTCTTTAAATTAGATAAATATTTTTTAAAATGTAGTAAATTTTTTGTTCTCTCCCCAAAAAGTCCAAGTGGTTATAGGCTAGGCTTGACTCTTAAACTAATCTCTTAAGGGGCCACAAACATGGGGGCTCTATTTCCTTAGATATTTACATTTCAAAGAAGAATGAGGTCCAGAACCTTGGAAATATCTCTAGGTCATAAAAGTCAGAGACACTGGAACTTATCATGACCTTGGAAGGATGAATTTACATTCCAGAAGGTTAAAGTGGAAACCTAGGATCCTTCCCACCCTATCTCCAAAGATGAAAGGGGAGGAGGAGGCTGTTGCCTCTCATCCCTGTACATTACATGCAAAAAAAGAGAAAATCCATGTTTCTCCATCTTTTACCTATGGGGTAACTTTCACTCATGTAGGGGATTATTCCATCTGGCTTTCATCATGTCACCCTAGAAGTAAGGACCAGAACTAGGGAAAGCAACACAATTATTATTATACATGTAATTATAATAACTAATATATATGTCTCCTATCCAGAACACCCTATGTGCACATTTAGGATAAAATTAATAAAGATGAATATTAAAAACTCAACAAATCCAAGCAGTGCAATTCAAGAATTTGTCAAACCACATTCTTTACTCATAAAACTAAAAATGCCATAAAGCCACAATAAAATAATTAATATATTAACAAAAAAGAGAGATTAATTGAACAAAACACATGAATAAGATATAGACATTAGCGTAAGAGAATTTTTAAAGGAATAATCCACTTTAAATTGATAGATATTTCCATTAATACCTTTGTATTAACTAACATTTTTTAAATATCAACTTAGACACTTATATATTGGATTTTTTTTATTTTGGATATTTTATAATAGCTTTTATGCATTAAGCCACAGAAAAAAATTAAAGGCAACTGGGTAAATTGTAATTAAATAGGAAGGAGTAAGTTATAGGTTTAGGAAGAATAAAATAAATTATAAAGCTAAAACATAAATTTTACAGCAAAAAATAATATATATGAAGAAAATAAAGATATATTAACATTTTACATTTGCCAAGTAAATGTGATAGTATTATTAAATAATATCTATGCAAAATAATATAAAAATACTTTAAAAGACAAAAACATAAACTTACAAAATGGTGAATTGTACTAGCCATATAATATGTGAATTAAAACAATAATGGAACAATACTATTGCATAGTAAACAAAAAGTGATAGAATCAATTTTTTAATTAACAGTAAAATTAGTACATTAATTCATAATTACAGAAATATGATCAGAATATTGTTTTTGAGAACAATATATACAATATTTAAAGACAAATAAAATATGTATAAAATTTAGACCAGAAATCTCATTTTTGTTATCCTAATAGAACAATAGATCTAAAATATCAAAACTTGAATTTTAAAATTATATGACCTATATCACTCAAGTTTGCTTGGTATTTATTGATGTTAACTTTGTGGTCTAATAGCCACTTTTTAAAACCATCACATGTGCTTTTGAAAAAGGATGTACATTCTCTACTTTGGGGCATAGAATTCTATGTCTACTGTCACATCAATGTCCTTATAGAATTCTATGTCTACTGTCACATCAATGTTCTTAATGTGTTACTCATTTCTCCCACATATTAATTATTTATCATTTTTTAGGGTTTTTTTAAGATTTTATTTATTTATTCATGAAAGACACAGAGAGAGAGAGAGAGGCAGAGACACAGGCAGAGGGAGAAGCAGGCTCCATGCAGAGAGCCCAATACAGGACTCGATCCCAGGTCTCCAGGATTGTGCACTGGGCCAAAGGCAGTGCTAAACTGTTGAGCCACTGGGCTGCCCCATTTTGTTAGTTTCTATCCATTTCTGACTTATATTAAATTCTTTTAGTTTGATTTTTTTTTAATTCTCCTTATAGGAGAATTCTTCTATGTTTTTCTTCTTTGGAGGATTCTTATTCTCAAATAGGAAATATACACTGTCATATGTATATGCCTATATATCATATATATTATACAAGCATTTTAGATGTTCTCATTACTCCTTGGTGTTCTGATATCTCAGTCAAGAATGTATTAATATTTTAATACTACTTAATACTTAAGGTTCTTATAATTCAAGTATGTGTCTTATTCAGTTTTAGGCACTTTTCCTCCATTGTGTCCTTGAGGTTTAACCTTATCTTCATTTCCTATTCTGTCTTTCTCAAAGTTCTTTTTACTAGATGTTATCAGTTTGGAAGCCATCTCTCCCATCCTTAACTTTTCTTCCATGCTTTCTATTTTACTCTTTCATTGTTGACTCAGTAAGAGTTTTTCCTATTGACATTACTGTTGATTAGTTTTCTCTTCATCTGTTCCAGTTGTGTTACTAAGCTATGTTACTGTTGCTGCTATTCAATTACAGTAAATGAGAATTATGAGACAGACCTGATGAAGCCACTGGAAGCATCCGTAAGATCCCTAGAATGTAACTCAGGAGAAAGTCAGAATTTCCTGGGATAGCATTAGAAAAAAAATTCCAGGATAATAAATGTACTATAAAACTGAAAGAAAGTAATTCAGGCAGAAAAAAATCGAGACTTCAAAAGGGAATATCTCCAAAGGAAAAAGAAAGAAGAAGACCTATTGTTATAGGGGTTGAGCTGTGACACCTCCCTCTTCAAACATGTTAAAATTCTAACCTCCAACACCTCAGAATGTGACTTTATTTGGAAAGAGAAGTGTCTTAGTTGTATTTAGTTAAAATGAGGTCATACATAAGTACAGTGGGCTCTTAATCCAATATAGCAGATGCCATTATAAGAGGAAGAGAGACACTGGGATACACACAACAGGAGGTGGGGAAGGAAGGTTGCAAGAGGGTGGGAATAGAAAGCCATGGAAGGAAGTAGAGACTGAAGTGCTGCAGAGGCAAGCGATAAATAAAGATTGCCAGCAAACCGCCTAAAACTAGGAAGGGGCAAGGAAGATTCTCTCCTACAGGTTTCAGAGGGGGCATTGGCCCTGCTGACACCCTGATTTTGGAATTCTAGACACCATAATCATAGACAAGAAATGTATGTTTTAAGTCACTCAGTTTGTGATAAGCTGTTATGGCAGCTTCAGGAATCTAATACATCCCATCAATCACATAATTGGAATACAACATGAAGAAAAAAATATTTTAAGAAGGTACTGAAAGTTATAAAAAAGTTAACAGTGAATACAAAGAAAATTAAATGAATTATGAAATAAGGTGATTATTAGCTAAACCAATAGTATTAAAGAATTATACCACAGCACACAAAAATGTTTAGCTATAAATAATGTTTGAATTATATTAACATAAACATTCAATATAGATTTAACACAAACAATATAATTACAGTAAGATACTGGGGGGGAAATGCAAAAAGAATAGCACTGCCAAAGATCTAAATCCACATGTACCATAATAGGAATTTAAGAATATGAAAGTCATTGTATATATATACCACATCTTCTCTATCCATTCATCTATAGGTAGACACTTGATTTGCTTCCATTTCTTTCTACTATAAACAGTGATGCAATTAATATAAGGGTGCATATATCTTCTTAAATTAGTGTTTTAATATTCTTTGGGTAAATATTCAGTTGTGGAATTACTGGATCATATGATACTTCTATTTTTAATTTTCTGAGGCATTTAATTTTCAAGATATTTTTTGATTTCACCTTTGATTTTTTTCATTGACCCATTGATTGTTTAGTTATTATGTTATTTAATCTCCACATATTTGTGATTTTGCCAATTCCCTTCTTGAATTTGATTTCTAGCCACATAACATTGTAGTTGGAAAAGATACCCAATATGATTTCAGTTTTCCTAAGTTTATTGAAACTTTTTTGTGGACTAAAAAAGTCCACAAAAGTCTGCTGTTTTGGGATGGGACGTTTTATATGTATCTACTAAGTCCATCTGTTTTGATTTTTTTTTAATTTTTTAAAGATTTTATTTACTTACTCATAGAGACAGAGAGAGGCAGAGACACAGACAGAGGGAGAAGCAGGCTCCATGCAGAGAGCCTGACGTGGGACTCGATTCAGGGTCTCCAGGATCACGCCCTGGGCTGCAGGCGGCGCTAAACCGCTGCGCCACCGGGGCTACCCTAAATCCATCTGTTTTAATGTGTCATTTAAGTCTGAAGTTTCTTAATTGATTTGCCATTCCCTACAATATGATCCCTGTGAGCACATCAATAGCATCTAGATATGTGGCAAACCTGAAGTCTGTCCCTCAGGCTAAAGCTCCAGGACAAGTAAGTAGGACTTTTTCACAGAAAGACTGGTGGTGCATTTCAGTCTGCTGTCTGTGAAGTGATCTGGGGATGGTAGCCTGCCAGGAACTGTCTTTCCAATTGTTACATTCCCATGGAACCCAAGAACACAGGTTCCCCTGGCCACCCATGACCGGTGATCAAGAAGTAACCCCTGTGTGGACTGCACACAGCTGCTAGCTTTAGTATGGCAGTGAGAGAACATAGCGTCATGGCATGCTCAAAGGCTTTTGCAGGACAGCGGGCAAGCACAAAGCTATCAATATAGAGAAAGTCATATCAAGATAGAGGAAGAGCATAAAAATGGCACATGCCAGTGCTCTCATCCACGGAGAGATTCCCAACAGGTCCCTGCCTCTCGGGCAGATGCTTAAAGATCAACAAATGAATCTTCTTCACACATAGCCTAGATGCATTTCAAACTGCTGCTTTAGCACTGGTCCTCAGGGCAAATGAATCTGTCTACAAGCTCTCTAACAGAAGTTTCTCAGTTCCTTATAGCTCTTCAGGCCTTCTGGATATGAGCCCCAGCGGTTTTCAAAGGCAAATGTTTTGAAGGCTCATCTCTCTGTTGCAGATCCCAAGAGCTGAGGTGTCCATTGTGGAGCACTTCAACTCCTTGCTCCTCAGGGAGAAGCTCTGGTCTTATGGGATTCTTCGCAATTGTGGGTTTCCATGCCAGGAGTGGAGTTTTGGAGAAGACCATGTCTCTGCCTCTACTATTCATCTTCACTTGGCCCTTTCACCATTTGTGGGGAAGGAGCTGTTCAGCTCCTAACCATAAATTTGGTAGGTCCACGCTAAGAGGTGAGTTCAGAATCTTCCTATGCTGCCATCTTGAACTGCCTCCTCCCATTCCTTAATTTTAAAATCAGTGGTTCATCATCATTTGTATACATCTGAAAAGAACACATACATCATGGTTTTGGGTTTCAAAACTATAATACCCATGAGCTATTACTGAGGGAAAAATGTCACGAGAGATAGTATCACCTAAAAGAATCACATTTAGAGCCTTATTCTTTAGACTAAAATATTCTTTTTAAATTTTTCAGGTAATCTACACCAAACTCATTTTTGCTAATTATTCAGACTGTGCCAAATACCTTAGAATACATATAAGGCACATTATTATTGTCTTTTTAACTGACAATGATTAATATATATATATATATATTAACTTCCTTGAACAAAAAGATATGAAACAAGGATAATATTGTATTTTTGCCCTTCTGTCAAAGCTTTTTCAGTCTAGTATATCAGATTTAAATTCAGCTCAAGTTCTTAGAATGTCTGCTTGCCACCTGGGAATGGTATCCCTGGGGATTCTGCAGATACACTGAGAGATTGATATAATGATAAAGTGCTCTGAGCATCTCAGAAAAATATTCTTAGATGGAAATAAAAAGAAAAGGATAAGCAAATAAAACACTTTAAAAAAACAATATTGGGAATGCATTTACATCTAAGCATATAAATACACCCGATTACCTAGCACTCTTTTGAATCACTGTCTGAAGAGTTGAAAAATAACTCAGAAGTGAAGACTGAAAATTCAGAACTCCTTCTTCATTGATTGCTGTTTAATAGTTACATCCTCATTTACTTTAACACTCTGAAAACTTGGTGCTCCCATTCCAAACCGGTCCTTAATATGGACATAACATTTTAAGGGAAAAAAAAAAAAACACTTTGGAAACTGAATTTATTTTTCAATGATTTCATTTTCAGATTACTTCTATGAGAGGAAAAAACAAGGGTTTATTTACTTTCTTAATAAAATTGACTTTCTACAGATTTGTAAGTAATGTTGATGAACTAGATCTACATATTTAAGAGCATTATCTTCTAGATATTTTAATTCATGTTTTGAATATATTCAGGTGACACATTTGTTTCAAGGATAAGACATACACATGCTGCACTTCTTAAGATATATTTTATATATTTTATCAATTATTACTAATTTGCAATATAAAGAAAACTATACTATACCCCTTTATCTATGCCTAATAAATACTATGGGCCACAATTAATATGGAGATATTTTCCCAATTTAAACTGAATGGCAGCAAACAATTGTATAGCTACTTTTCAGGAAATTCTGGCTAAACCAAGTCAAGTTAAATCTTTTATATTTTTAGATTATCAGGGCCTATTACAGCTCTCTGTTAGTCATAGTTTATCTTATGTTTATTTTTTAAAAGCATCACAAAAAAATCAAGATTCTTAAATGTGTTTCTAGTCTTTATATATTTATCTGAAAGACAATGTGAAGTACAAATTGACTCCTTTAAATGAGCCACTTGGAAAGTAATAGGGACTAACTCCAAATAGTAAGAGGTCAAATTCTGTCCAGGAAATATGTTTACTATCTTATGTTTTTAAAACTCTTTTTAGAAAAGCCTGTTAGATTGGGACCCACGTTAAGTGACATGTCAAATGCAAAATGGGAGTTTCTGCCAGAGGCACAGTGGTGAACTGGAACATTAGCTAACTCCAGGTATAAAAGGAAACTGGCATTGCAACCTGTATCCTCTACCTTGACAGAATGTAACATTTTGAAAATGCCTAAGGGGCCCCTGGGTGACTCAGTTGGTTAAGCGTCTGCCTTCAGCTCAGGTCATGAACTGGGTCCTGGGATTGAGTACCACTTAAGGCTCACTGCTCAGCACGGAACCTGCCTCTCCCTCTCCCTCTGCCTGTTGCTCCCCCTGCTTGTGCTCTCTCTCTGTCAAATAAAATTTCCTAAAATGCCCAGTAAAACATTTGTATCAGTGAGAAATGTGGAATTATAGGAAAGCTCCATTTTCTTATTACTACTGGAATTCAGCTCAATGAGATTTTGCTTACCAGATTGAGTTAAAAAAACTCAAATTTAAAACTCATGTTCAGGGGATACCAGGGTTGCTCAGTGGTTTAGCACTTGCCTTCAGCCCAGGGCATGATCCTGGAGACCTGGGATAAAGTCCCACGTTGGGCTCCCTGCATGGAGCCTGCTTCTCCCTCTGCCTGTGTCTCTGCCATTCTCTCTGCATCTCTCATGAATAAATAAATAAAATCTTTAAAAAAATAAAAATAAAACTCATTTTCATTCATATTAACTGGTTAATTAATCTACAGCTAGGACAGTCCTCGTTTTTCAAACTCATTGTTATTTTGTTTTCACTGATTTTTCTTTCCTTAAGATCTAAAATGGTATAATGTTTTAACAAGTGTTTAGGAGTTAGTACCTAAAAGTGGTGTAACATTTTTAGGTATTTTTTTTTTAATTTTGTTATTTAAATTCCAGTTAGTTAACACACAGGGTAATATTCTTTTCTGATGTACAATAGAGAGATGGCATTTTAAGGCTGCAATCCAAATGGCAGCCATTTTTGCCATTTTCTCCTCTTTTTGAAAATTTATGACTGCAACACACCAGTGGGCTCTATTTAGGATGACATTCACTATCAGATAGATTTTTAATGTTATTTTGCTCTTTAGCCAGTTATTTTATTAATATTGATATTAACCAGGTCTCATCAAAACATAAATGCCTTTAGCAAAAAAGCAAATAACTGAGCAGTAATTGTTTGTGTTTGTACTCCCAAGACTTAACACCTATTTAATAGAGGCTATCTATTATCAAGACTGTGAAAGTGCTGGTTGATCAGAGTTCTTCTCCTCCTGTGAGATACACATCATGAGTCACCCAAATGTTCAGGCCTCATGAACCTGTGAATTAATATAAAGTCATGTTCCCATATTATAACACCTTAGTCCCCTCTCATAATCGTGGCATCTCAAACTTCTCAGCAAAACAGAAGACTCTCTCAGTTTTACTGGGAGCCTACAAAGGAAGGTGTCACTTGTTTTTACAGTGCCGCAGTCCCCCAGGAGTTGCAACTCAGGGTCTTCCTTTACTACTGATCCAGTTCCTCCTTCCTTCCCATGGCCTGTTGACCCTTAAATCACTCTAAAAAATAGCCTCATTCCAACTTCCAACAGAGTTTCTTAAGAAATAATTGGCAGAGGACCCATGAGCATCTGCCTTTTGCTTCAGAGTGTAATACTGGGGTCCTGGTATCAAGTCCAGCATCAGGCTCCCCACGGGGAGCCTGCTTCTCCCTTTGCCTATGTCTCTGACTCTCTCTGTGTGTCTCTCATGAATAAATAAATAAAATTTTTTTAAAAAGAAAAGAAATAATTGGCAGGGCCATGGTATGAAGATGAACATTCTGAATTCTGAATCCAGAAATAAGTAATGTCCTTGCCAGAGATGTTTCTCCTGAAACCCTGAAACTTCCCACTCTCTGTGATAGGAGAGAGTGCCAGGTTCTGAGTAGAGTTGGAAAAAAATGGCTACCTTCTCAACTCAGAACTAAAACTATTTGTATCCGTCTCAAACCACAATATTTGGGCCCAAAATCGCAAGAAATTTCTCCCAAAAGTGAGTCTTTCTGCCTCTTCTCTCAGCTTCTCAGCTTCTGCAAGGAACTCTCAAAGTTAAAAATCAACAACAAAAACCATTCATGAATAAAAATCAGAAACAAAAACCACACACTCACTACAGAAATAAAGATTCTCCATTCAACCACACACAAAAATGTCTTTCTCCTACCTTCCCACTCTACTTCATATAGAAATAACACACACTCCCTGAGACATGCAGCTCCAGCATATCTACACCTTACTCTGGTATACATGTTATCTTCTGATTATCTGTAACCCTAACAAGTGATTAAAGCTAGAGGCTATTCAGGTAATTTGCCTAAAATGAAGGGACACCCTGCTCCAGATATAAATTGAAATACCTACCTCTAGAGACAAAAGAAAATACAGCTTTCAAAGCTTCTTTTGTCTATCTGTATACCACAAATAATAGGTTACAATCTCATCCAATGTCCCACTACAGGTGGAATTCAAATGCCATTATTCAACTGAAGTAGTTTCATTGGTTATGACTCCACCTGGTTTAACTCGCAAAGTGTGCCAAATATTTGTTTATCCTTGCATTAATAAAACACTAGTTCAAATCATTCATTGTAAATTATTGTATTGGAATACAATATATCTAACAACTTGACTATTTTCAGGAGGACTGCACTAAAAATATAAACTAGAATTCATCAAATATTTAAGCATATGACAAACATTGTGCTAATAGCTTTCCAATATTATGAAAAATACATGAAAATCACCAAATGAAATGGTGATTTGTGGAACTTGAAATGCAGTGGGTATGAGAAATTGGAAGTCATCGGGACACCAGAAGTAGGAACAACAAACATAGGGCAGCACAGAAACCAACAGAAAACGGCATGAATGTCAGCTTGTTATTATTGCTTCTAACTTAATTGCATCATTAACAAACATGCTAAACTTATACGCTACAAACTTTTTGTGATTTTTTTTTATTAGTCCAAACCACTTGCTACCCTTGAAGCACTATCTCACAGAGCTTCACCTTGGAAGACTGCTTTCCATTTGCCCACAGCTCACTGATGTTCTCTTTTGTTAAGTCTTCTTGCTCTGAATGTCTCATTTTAGATAGGTCTATTGCTGTTTCCTTTTATAGCGTTTTCTTCTACGATTTCTAATTTCTCATTAATTGCAATCAGTATATATTTCATCCCACTCATTGTAGTTTTTATTGTTTTTTAAGATTTTATTTACTTAGGGATGCCAAGTGGCTCAGAAGTTGAGAATTTGCCTTTGGCTCAGGTCATGATCCCATGATCCCATGTCCGACATCAGACTTCTCATGGGGAGCCTGCTTCTCCCTCTACCTATGTCTCTGCCTCTCTCTGTGTGTCTCTCTCTTCTCATGAGAGAAAGGGAGCAGGAGTAGAGGGGCAGAAGGAGAAGGAAATGGAAAAGTAGACCCCTTGCTGAGCATAGAGCCCCAGCAGAGCTCCCACGCAGGGCTCCAACCCAGGACCCTGAGCCAGTCAGATGCTTAACCAATTGAGCTACCCACACTTCCCAGTTTTTATCTTTAGAAATTCAATTCAATCTTCCATTTCTCTATTTAGCATATTGAATTACTCTCAGCCTTCCAGAACATATAAAATATAGTCATACTGTTTTAAAGATCTTTTCTACTAATGTTATCATTGTTATCAGTTTGGGCAGGTATTTCTCAAGTGAGGATTATAACTTTTTTCCCTTATTTTTTTCATGCCTGTAAATTTTCATTGCATGATAAATTTGGCTTTGTTAGGTGCTGGATATTTTTGTATTCCTTTAAAATTTTTGAAATTTATTCTGGAATATAGTTAAATTTCTTACTTGGAAATAATACAATCTTTTGGGGCTTTGTTTTTCAACTATTTTTGGATGAGACCATAGCAGCATATATTTGAAGTCTCATTTTTTCCTACTACTACATACTCTAGAGTATGTCCCACGAATTATAAAGTTTCCCACTCTGACTTATAGACAAAGGCACTATTTCTGGTCATGTGTCAACTGTGGAGATTATTTCCTTTAACTGTTTTTGGCAATTACTTCCCAACTTTAGGTAGTTCCCTCACATGCATGCCTCCATCAGTGCTCAATAGAATACTCATGGGGTACTGGCATCTCTGTATTTCTGTCTCTGGGCAATTGTCCTTTTTGGTACTCTAGGCTGCAAACTCCAGCCATCTTGGCTTTTTCAAACTCCCAGTTTTATCCCTTATGCCCAAGGACACTAGCAGGCCCCATTTATTTACTTTTGCTGTGCCAACATCTGCTCTCTCTAAGCAGTAAACCAGAGCAATTGAAATGGCTAAAGGGTTAATCCTAAAAAGTTCACCTCATTTGTTTTCCATCTTTTAAGAGATCATGGTCTTGCTGCCTATGTTCAGTGTCCTGAGAACCATTGTTTAATATATTTTTATTGTTTTTTACATTGTTTTAGACAGTTCTATAGACTGAATGTGCCCCTAAAATTCATATATTGAAGTCCTAAACCACAGTGTGGCTATTTCAGGACCTCGACCTCATAGGAAATTTTTAAGGTTAAATAAAGTCCTAAGAAGGGAGCCCTACTCTGACAGGATTCATGTCCTCATAAGAAGAAACACCAGGGGTTCCTGAGGGGCTCAGTCAGTTAAGTGTCTGACTCTTGGTTTCAGCGTGGGTCATGATCTCAGGACCATTAGATTCCTGTGTCTGACTCCACACTCAGCAGGGAGTCTGCTTGTCCCTCTCCCTCTATTCTCCTGGTTTGCACTCTCTCTCTTTCTCTTTCTCTCTCTCTCAAATAAATACAATCTTTTTAAATTTTTTCAAAAGAAGAAACACCAAAGCACTCTCTCTCTTTCTTTCTCCTCTATCTTTGTCTCTGTCTCTGTCTCTGTCTCTCTCTCTCTCTTTCTCTCTCCTTTCACAGGTGCAGAGAGGAAAGGCCATGTAAGGACACAGTGAAAAGACGGCTCTCTACAAGTCAGAAAGAGAGCTCTCACCAGAAACCAAATCTGGTAGCAACTTGATCTCAGACTTCTGGCCTCTAGAATTGTGAAAAAATAAGTCTCTGTTGCTTAAACCACACAGATTGTGATATTTTGCTGCAGTAGAGCAAGCAGAGTAATCCAGGCAGGTAAGTAAACCTGCTCCCTGTTACTCTATCTTGGCTGAAAGCAGAGATCACAGTTAGATAATCTAATCACATGCTCAAGACACAAAATATAGAAGCTATAGTGATAAAGAGAACATGGAAGTGAAAGCATGGATCTTGTATCAGCAAAGATCACTAATAGGAACACTAGTAACATTCATCAAGTTTTGAATCATGTATTCAACACAATGCTAAGTGCTAAGTGTTTTGCTTTCATTATATCACTTGTCTCTCTTCAAAAATCTATAGAGAAATCAAGAACTTCTACTCTAAATGAGACAAACTCTTCCTGGACCTCTAAACCACCACAGCAATAGTGAGAAGAGGTCTTGAGACTTTTGTGTGCCTCTGGTCCCGGCCAAGATCCATATGCTTGTTTTTATCTCTCATTCTTGACATTAAAATACTGCCTTGAGATATACAAATTAGTCTCTAAATAGCCAATTTCACCAAAAAATTGCAATTAATAAACTATAGTCAAGTAAATGTGTTAGAACTAAAGAAATGTTTTGAATTAGGAACTCAGCAGATAGAATTAACAGCAAATTAAATACAGCAAAATACAATTGACCCTTGGACAACATAAGTTTGAACTGCATCAGTCTTCTTACATGTGGATTTTTTTCAATGAATACAGTTCTGTACTGCAGTGTATTTGTACTGTAAATGTACTCTACAAATGTGTTTTCTGTTTCTTTTCTTGATAACATGTCTTTTTCTTGAGTTGAATTTATTATAAGAATATAGAATATAATACTATAACATACAAAATATGTATTAATCAACTATTTATGTTGTCAGCATGGCTTCTGGTCAACAGTGGGCTAATAGTTAAGTACTTGAGATGTCAAAATTTACATGGGAATTTTTGACAGCATAGAGGTCAATGCCCATAACCCATCTGGTTGTTCAACGGTCAACTGTAGCACATTTAAAAATGAAGTCAGAACAACAGAAAATATTGAAACAGCAGTAAAAAAGAAAAAAAGTATGGGATTAACATAAAAGTTATAGGATCTTGCTTCCATGTTCATGGCTGCTGACTGGTCAAGAATGGTAGCTGTCAAAGGCTGTGGTGATTGTTGCAATTTCTTAAAATAAGACAATAATGTTTGCCACATCCATTGGCTCTTCCTTTCATAAATGATCTCTCTGTAGCAGGGGATACTGTTTGATAACATTTTATTCACAGTAAAACTTTTTCCTAAATTGGAGTCAATCCTCTCAAAGTCTCCTGCTGCTTTATCAACTAAGTTTATGTCGTATTCTAAATCCTCTGCTGTCATTTACATAATATTCATGACATCTTCACCAGGAGTAGATTCCATCACAAGAAACCACTGTCTTTGTTCATCCTTTTGAAGCAACTCCTCATCTGTCCAACTCTTATCTTGAGATTGCAGTAATTCAGACCCATGTTCAGGCTCTACTTTTAATTCTAGTTCTCCCACTGTTTCTGCCTCTTCTGTAGTTCCTTCCTTCTCTGAAGTCTTGAACTCCTCACAGTCATCCATGAGGGCTGGGGTCAACTTCTTCCAAATTCTTTTAATGGTCATATTTGGACCTCCTCCAATGAATAATAGCATCTAGAATGGTGAATCATTTCCAGAATATTTTTAATTTACTTTGCCAGATCCAACAGAGGAATCATTACACTTAGCAGCTTTAGACTTAGATATATATATTTCATAAATAATAAGACTTGAAAACAAAATGATGGTTTTGCAAAATGGATGCTGTGTTTCTAGATATTAAAACAACATTAATTTCATTGTACATATTCAACAGAGCTCTTTGGTTTACTAGGTGCATTGTCAATGAACACTAATATTTTGAAAGGAATCTTTTATTCTGAGCAGTAGTCTCAACAGTGGGCTTAAAATATTCAGCAAAATTAGACTGAATTGTGTTTACTGTAGCCACCTTCCTTAATTATCTTAGCTAGATCTTTTAAATAATTTGCTACAGCTTCTATATCAGCTTGTGCTGCTTTACCTTGTTATAAAGACAGCTTCTTAAATGTCATGAACCAATCTCTGCTAGCTTCACATTTTTCTTCTTCAGGTTTTTCATTTCTCTTAGCCTTCGTAGAATTCAAGAGAGTTGGAGCCTTGCTCTGGATTAAGCTTTGGCTTAAGGGAATGTTGTGGCTGGCTTGATCTATTAAGACCACTACAACTTTATTGCAGCAACAAGGCTTTTTCACTTTCTTATCATTTGTTTATTCCCTGGAATTTTTAATTTCCCTCAAGAATGTTCCCCTTGCATTCACAACTTGGCTGTTTCACACAAGAGGGTTAGCTATTGGCCTATTTTGTGCTTTTGACATGCCGTCTTCCACTAAGCATAATCATTTCTAGCTTTTGATTAAAAGTGAGAGACTTACAACTCTTCCTCTCACTGGAGCACTTAGAGGCTGCTGTACGGTTACTAATTGGCTTCATTTCAATTTTGTTGTTACTCAGGCAATAAAAAGGCCCAAGAAGAGGAGAGAGATGGGGAAAGGGCTGGTCAGCAGAGCTTTCAGAACACATATATTGATTGATTAATTTTACCATCTTATATGGGTGCAGTTTGTGGTGCCCTAAACAATTACAATGGATCATAGATCACCATAAAAATATAATAATGAAAAAGTTAAAAAAAATTGTGAGAATTACCAAAATGTTACAGAGACATGCTGTGAGCAATTGCTGTTGAAAAAGTTAATTTTTAAAAGACCTTTTTATTTGAGAGAGAGAAGGAAAGAGAGAGAGTGAGTGGGGGGAGGGGCAGAGGGACAGGGAGAGAATACCCAGCAGACTCCCCACTGAGTATAGACCCCAACAGGGGATCAATCCCACAATCCTAAGCTGAAACCAAGAGTCAGATGCATAACCAACTAAACCATCCAGATGCTTCTCGAAAAGTGACTCTTACAGACTTGCTCATCAACACGGGATTGATATAAACTTTCAATTTATAAAAAAATACAATACCTGTGAAGTGCAATGAGGTAAGCACAAAGAATGAAGTATGCCTGTATTATCTTCAAAGAAACAAGATAGAAATAGAAAATATATCATAGAAATTTCTTAACAGAAATTATGACAGCCAAAAGATACTGGAGGGATCCCTGGGTGGCGCAGCGGTTTGGCTCCTGCCTTTGGCCCAGGGCGCGATCCTGGAGACTCGGGATCGAATCCCACGTCGGGCTCCCGGTGCATGGAGCCTGCTTCTCCCTCTGCCTGTGTCTCTGCCTCTCTCTCTCTCTGTGTGACTATCATAAATAAATAAAAATTAAAAAAATAAAAGATACTGGAATGACACTTTATAATGCAGAAAGAAAATAACTGTCAATCTAAAAGGCATGATCAATGGACTAATCCTTAAAATTATAGGTGAATTAATACATTTATGACAAACTAAACAAAGGAGAAAGTTTTTTTGTTTGTTTGTTTGTTTGTTTGTTTGTTTGTTTGCCAGAAAACTAGTACTAAAAAGTAACAGACAAAAACCCACTTACGTGAATTATGCGGGAAGGAAGCAATTGTCCAGAAGGAAAATAGGGAATGAAGGAAGGAATGCAGAACATAATGTTAGACGAGTAGGTATTAAAAAATCAGTAGGCATGTATTGGTCATATAGTGTATATGCATAGGACCATTCCTCCAATATGAGTGCCCATATAACAAACTTTTGTCTCAACATCTTAAGTCTAATATACATCTCAAACTTAATTTGTACAGAACTGAAATCATGGTCTTCCCTCCAAATGATGGCTTCTTCATAGTTGTCTGTATCTTAGCAAATGGAAACTCCATCTTGCCAATTAAATATCTTCAAATCAACTTTTACTCTTGTAATTTTTCTTTTACATCAATAATCCAAACTTTCAACAGATTCTACCTTCATACTATTGCCAAAATTGGATGATGTGACTTCCACTTTTACCATTCCAATTCATCTTTTATGTATCCCAGTAGCATTTTAAGTGGTATCTGTCTCTCCCTTTCCTCCAGTCTATTTTCTAAGCAAAAGCTAGAGACATTCTTTTCCAAACCTACATCAGACCTTGACCCTGCTTAAAACTTTTCAGTAAGTTTCCATTGCATTAGGAGCAGAAGTAGGGCAGCCCAGTTGGCTCAGCAGTTTAGCACTGCCTTCAGCCCAGGGCCTGATCCTGGAGACATGGGATTGAGTCCCACGTCAAACTCCCTGCATGGAGCCTGCTTCTCCCTCTGCCTGTGTCTCTGCCTCTCTCTCTCTCTCTATCTCTCTCTCTCTCTCTCTCTCTCTGCGTCTCATGAACAAATAAATAAAATCTTTAAAAAAAAAAAGGAGAAGTCACTTTTTTTTCAGTGGTATACAGCATTCTCTTAAATATACTTATTATTCCATTATCTATCTTGCCCTCTCTCATGAGGTATCTCTCTTTTGCCATCTCTGCTCCATTCACAATGTTCCCTAGCCTTAATGTTTCCCTGCTTTTTTTTTCTCAAAACTCCAAAACTGTGCTTGATTCAGAGCCTTTGCAAATGCTACTTCCTCTACCTGGAATGCTCCTCCCACAGGTATATGCACAACTACCTGTCTCTCCCCTTTCATCTCTTTCAAATCTGTCCTAGGATATCTTCTTTTTGGGCAAGTTTCCTCACCACCCCATTTTTTTCTCACCACCCCATTTTTAACACCAACCATACCCAGCATTCCCTATCTTTCTTCCTTATCTTATTTATACCACAGGACTTACCACCATCTGAGGATCTATGTATTCTACTTCTTGTGCTATTGTTTTACCCAAATAAAACCTAAGTCCCATGTAGGCAGTTATTTGACATATATATTATTGCAACTAGTGTATCCACACCATGGTATTAAAGCCATGAATATTTTGGCACCCATCTATATTCTTTCAATTAAAAGAAAGTCTTAGTAGGGCCCTTGAGTGGCTCAGTAGTTGCGCATCTGCCTTTGGCTCAAGTCATGATCCTGAGGTCCTGGGATAGAGTCCCACAGCAGGCTCCCCACAGTAAGCCTGCTTCTACCTCTGCCTAGGTATCTGCTTCACTCTCTGTGTCCCTCGTGAATGAATGAATGAATGAATGAATGAATGAATAAATAATCTAAGAAAAAAAAAGAAACCCTTAGCAATCCTAGAAAATAAGTATTATTTTTATAATATACATTTTACAAATCAGAACACAAAGAAAATGTTTTAGTTAGATTCACCAGAAAATAAGTACAGAAGCCACAAGTAATACTCAAAATACTATAATTCCTAGTCCTTTCTTTTTACCAGAATATAGTCTATACTATTTCTCCAAACCTCACTTCAAACTTTTGATAGGGAGACTTTAATCAGTCCTTACCAGCTGAAGAAAACCTGAAAGCTAGTGTACACAGGGGGATTTTAAGACAACGATGCGGTACCTATATGTTACTTTTAATCATTTTATCCCAGAGAGCTATTCTCTTAGAATATCTCTACTGAAATGAATCTGCTCATTAAGGTCTTTTGAGGAGAGAAACAATAAAAGGTATTTGAGGGACTTCCTAGTCTCAAGCTGAATTAATCAGAAAGTTTCACTGGGATTTTTGAATTTGACACATAGTTAATGGTGCCTAAAATTTTAAGTGATAAGCCTTGGGAGATATAGTAGCCATGTTTTCCACAAGAGAAGCTAAACGAAATGGCCTCCAGAACAAAAAACTAAAGGTGAAGCCGAATCAGAAGGGGTTGGGGGCACAGGAGAATCCTTGATTAAGTTTGAAATGTACTAGAACAGGATCCCTGGGTGGCGCAGCGGTTTGGCGCCTGCCTTTGGCCCAGGGCGCGATCCTGGAGACCCTGGATCGAATCCCACATCGGGCTCCCGGTGCATGGAGCCTGCTTCTCCCTCTGCCTGTCTCTGCGCCTCTCTCTCTCTCTCTGTGACTATCATAAATAAATAAAATTTAAAAAAAATAAAAAATAAAAAAAAAAATAATAAATAAAAATAAAAATGAGATGTACTAGAACAAACAAGATGCTGAGACAAAAGTTTGATATATGGCACTCAAATTGGAAGAGAGACCCTATGCATATACAATATACTACCAATACATGCCTATTGATTTTTAATTTTACTCGTTGAACATTATTTACTAGAAATATTTCTAGCGTGCTTTTCTTATGCTTAGCAGTTCATAAAAATTTTCATCTCTAATATAACCTAAACATTTTTGAGGTTCTTTATATATTAAATTGGTGTTGGTTTGAAATCTCTTTATTTGCATGAAATATATATAATTTTATATATATGAAAGTCAATTGCCAAACTATCATTTATTAAATTGTTTATATTTTCACAATGATTTGATATTTAATCAAAACAATTTATGTAATAAAATAAGCTTTACACATTTTAGTATAATATACTTTCTAGATAAGAGCTGAGGTACTGGATAGAAAGAAGGATTTTTTGTTTGTTTTTCTTCTTTTTTATTCTTGGGCATACAGTGGTTGTTTTGTTGCCCCGAGAACTTTAAAAAACCTATGTTTCAAAGCAAAATATATTTTTAAATTATTGAACAATAATCTTGCACATTATAAAGGACAATATATTCTTATTTTTAAGCTGTTTAATGAATCTATTATATGATTAAATTTATCCATTGATAGAACTAGGTACATAATAAAATGAACAGTTTTTTTTTTTTTTAAGGTTTATCTATTTACTTGAGAGAGAGAGAGCACTGAGAGGAGGGCCAGAGGGAGAGAAGAGAGAGAGAATCTCAAGCAGACTCCCTGCTGAGCACAGAGACCAATGCAGGGCTCAATCTCAGGATTCTGAGATTGCAACCCTGATATCATGACCCTGAAATCATGACCTGATCCAAAATCAGGAGTCCAATGCTTAACCAACTGAGCCACCCAGGTACCCCTGAACATTTTATGTTAAATAAGCTTCACCATAACACTTATGCACTCAAAATAAAAAGGAAAAAACTTAAAGCTTATTAAAAATGTAGATTATTCCATAATTAAGTAGTGATAGGCCTGTTTCTATATGTGAACTTTATGATAAAATTCTTGTTTTCTATCACTGTAAAAAACTTTCTGATTTCTCATTAATGCAGATATGAAATTTTAAAAATGATAATCATAGAAGGAAATGGTAGTGAGTTGTATATTTCCACATTTTTAGCACATATCTTACATTACATCTTAAGAAAATATAATATAATTAAAATGTATATAATATTTACTTCTGTAATAATTATTCTCTATTTGGAATAGTATTTCTTATTGTTTAAAAAGAATATCATGCTACTATTATTTCCAGAAATAATATCATTTCCTATACATCATTCAAGAAAGTATTATCTGAATATATACCCAATAGTTAGATGATAACCAACCTGTAATACCAAATGGAATTTGACCTCTAAACGTTGGAGAGGTCTCTTATCTAGGTTTAGAGAAGGGGATGTATTTATGATTAATGCATTTTCAGTTCCCTCTGAAAATTTCCAGTAGCATTCAATCAATATTCATTAGGTTCATCAACCAAACAATTTTGTTTAATTTATACATTTCCTCATATCTCCTTAGCCATCTGTCTTCTCAAAGATATGTTTTATCAAAAACAAAAGTAGGTCTTTATTATCCTCTTTTAGAGATAAGATTTGTATGAATTTCTATTTGTTTTTTTCAGGTAGATGTTTCTACTTTAAATTACCAAAGAGAAGAAACACTGGTTATATTTGATCTACCTGTATTTGAATAACAATGCATGTAATCTTATGACAATATTGATTCAAAATTATACAATTGCTGAAATCCAAGTTAATGATGTTCATCCAGGTGTTGCCAAATACCTTTAAGACATAGAACACATTTTTCAAGTGAAATCAGGAATATCTCAAAATATTTAACAGAGAAAAAAATAGATTATCTCTCTGTGAAACAGACTAGGAGAATGCAGGTCTGGGAATTTTTCTCCATCTGTATCTCCAGACCTCCAGCACTTACCTCACAAACCCTAAGGCACCTCCAGAGAAATTTATATGGTGAGAAAATCAACTTTGTTTCTTGGGAAAGTGGGTATGGAGATGTATGGGTTAGAGATACACATTCAGAGGCAAATGTATCTCTAATTCACATTCAGAGGCAAATGACTGGCCTATGCCAAGTGTTAGTAGAATGGTGGTTAAACACACACACATACACACACACAGGCACACACTGGTTCTGGAAGTATTCTGTAGATACAGACCTGCTCCCAAGGAAGATTTTACTCTGCTAGCTATGATATGCCAAAGCACTTTTCTAATGGATTTAAAAATCTTCTTTGATAAATCCCATTTGTAATTAATTCCATATTGTGATTTACACACAGGACATATGAATCATTTTTGTGCTATACTTATTTTTCAACTGAATTTAATGTGTTCAACATGATAATAGGTTTCATATATCATTGGAATAAATCATTATTCTAAGGGTGCTTTATGAACAAAATTTATTTTCCTCATTTTTCAAGTAGCTGTACTAGAAAATCCTAAGCTAATACTTAAGTGAATCCAAATAAAGAAGTAAAGTACATAAGAAAAGGACATTTTTGAGAGAACTTCTCTGATATCTTTTGAAACTAGAAGCATGGAAAAGAATATAATTATTTTATTCTTTTTCTTTAAAAGAATTTTTGTAAGTAATCTCTACATCCAATGTAGGGCTCGAACTCAAAACTCTGAGATCAAGAGTTGCATGCTCTACTAGCCAGCCAGGCACCCCAAAATAATTCTTTATCAATGTAAAATTAGGAGATCCCTGGGTGGCTCAGGGGTTTACCACCTGCCTTTGGCCCAGGGTGTGATCCCAGAGTCCTGGGATCCAGTCCTTCATCGGGCTCCTCACAGGGAGCCTGCTTTTCTCTCTGCCTATGTCTCTGCCTCTCTCTGTGTCTCTCATGAATAAATAAATAAAATATTTTCTAAATGTAAAATTAAATAATAACTGTATTTATACAATGAGATTATATAAAAATATAGTTATTCTCATATATAAGTAAATGTGCATAGTTAATAAACAGTGGTTTAGAAATATGTTATCATTTTTAGGAACATGTCATCAATTTCTGGATTATGTAGCTTTGCAAACTTAGGTTGTTTGAAAAGTATATTACAACTTTCATTGAAAGTTAAGTACCACATACTTGGCAAACTAAAAATGTTCTATTACAACTCATGTCATTTTGTATGTTTTCTATCCTGAACACTTGCTTATTATATTTGACAAAGCTTTGAAATTAGATGTATTCTCTATGTAAATGCACATATTTAGTTAATGACTTTAATTATTCAGGACGAAAGCTAATTTTTTTCCTCTTAACTGTAGTCATAGTTTGGAAGTGAAACAAACATAATTACTAGATTTAAGGTTTTTTGACAATATTGTTAAGTCTATAATATTAAGGTTTATTAGTCGGGGCCTCATTTAGGCCAGGGAAGACAGGCACCCACTGCCCTGGGGCCAGTGCTTTAGAAAGCCTGGATCTAGCTTTCCTTCACCCATGACTCTTACCATGTCCTTCTCTATAGTATAAAGAATCTTAAGTGTCAAGGATATGATATTCCCATCTGAAATCCTGGCCCCCTTTTATTTTTATTTATTTTTATTTTTTTTTCTGGCCCCCTTTTAAATCCTCTCTATGGATTTACAGAAACCTAGAATTTCCTGTCTCAAGGACTGTTGCCAGTGCACTCTGACTACTGCAAAGCTGTGCATATCTCTTAATCTCAAAGTACCTAGGAGGCACCTGTTGGTGAGGGTAGAGTAATTGGAGGTGGAGAGTAAAGCCCTGGGAGTATAAAAGTAGCAGGAGCACAGTAGAAGGCCATAGGAATTTGTAGCAGTTCTTCCTTAGCATTAACTCTTTGGCATACAACCCTGAAAAGTTTCAAGCAGTATAAATTCAAGTCAGAACTTCCAGGTTTTTATGAAGATGTCTATCAAAGTTGAAGGATAATATATATATATATATATATATATATATATATATATATAATATTTTATATTGTAAATTGTTGCCTTAATTTATAACTTTCAAATATTTATGAATATAGTATGTGGGCCTCCATATGCACTCTGGCCCTAGGCACTCCAGTATTGGACATGAACCTGACAATGACGACAGTCTACAGAGCAAATAAAAGAAAGAAAACATTGAGAATAAAGCATCCTGACAATGAATTTGAATAATTTAGTCTCCAAATATTTATTTTTAGCTTTTTTCCTCTTTTTAGATGAACTTAATTGGAAGTCCACATGATCTAATATGGATGGATAATCTCTTGTTCTATTTCAGAATGGGTGACAATTAAATGAATAATATAAAATTATTCCTTATTCTTTTTAATTTTTATAATCATATATAAATATACATATATCTCATGATAGTTAATATATTTGAAGATCTAATGTATTTTAGAATGAATTTTTCATAAATTTTATAGTTTAAAAATCTGAATAAAATTATCTTGATCCAAATGGTAAAGGTCACTGAGGAAAAAATCTCAATTTACATGAAGTCTTACATAAGAAAATAGAAGAATTATAAAAGATGATATTACTAATATATATCCTAGTAGATATTGAGTTACTCTTTAGAAAATAGGAATTTTAAAAATATTTTCTGAGAAATTATTCATGAGGTAATAATAATTTATTAATATAAGAATTCTGAATGATGATATAAATACTTCTAGTCTCAAAGTATATATATAATAATCAGATTTTGTTGATCATGAATCATATATGATTATATTTTCATGGATATTGCCAGAGCTCCAATTTCATGTATGATTGATCTTCAGAATGTGTTGAATGGAATACATTTTCAAGGTCCATTTATTCAAGATGAGGTTCAATTCACATAAAACATAATTTCTCATGAATTATAAAGACAATGGAGTCCCCTAAAACACCAGTTCATAAGGATTCCTATTAATAGAGTTCCTTTATTAAATGGTATAATATTTTTAATCAATTCTTTTTAAAAGTTAATACACATTTTTAAAAGTGTACTCTATAATCTGATTGTTTAACTTAGTTTCCTCAACCAGCATCCAAGAAACAATATTTGTTTCCCCTGAATCTTTCTGCACTGAATGAATATACCAAGGCTGCCCCATTTCATTCATTCATCTATTCATAGATCTATTCATTTACTGAACAGATTGTTAATTGAGACAAATTGTTAATTGTTAATACTGGACACTATTCTAGGTGCTGATATATAAACACATGTATACATATATGCACATGCACTAGGTTATTAAATAAGTTGAGAATGTAGAAAGATAGATAAGTATTGTAGATTGTTAAACCTTTAAAAGAGGAATGACCCTATCCCCAACAATGTCTCTATCTGCTATAAGTAACCAAAGTAACCTCATCCTCTCTTCAACATGGACAATATTATGTCTTTCGGTACATTAAATTTACCTCGTGGTTGTATATATTCTATACTTATATTCTGAATTTACATGCACACACCACAACCGCAAAACAAATGAATCAACTGAAATTAACTGACTCAGATTTGACATACATGTTAAAATTAACAAAGGACATAAAACAGTTATAACTATATTCCATATTTTCAGAAATTTAGCATAGACATGAAAATTTTTTAAAAGATTCATTTATTTATTTTAGAGAGAGAGAGCATGAGCAAGGGGAGGAACTGAGAGCAGACTCCCACTGAGTGAGGAGCCCCATATGGGGCTTGATTTCACAACCTTGAGATCAATACCTGAACCAAAATCAAGAGTCAGACAACCAGCTGAGCCCCCCAGGCACTCCCATGGAAGATATTTTTAAAAGCCAAGCTTATAAAGATGAAAATTTCAATGTCTGTTATAAAAAAATACTAAGTGGGATTAATAGATTAGAAATTTCAGGAGAAAAGAATTAACTTGAAGACATAGTAATCCAAAAGACAGAAAAAAAATGCTGTCTTGTGTTTAATAGCATTTGTTAGTTCTGGGACAAATTTAAGTGGCCTAAAAATTATGTAATTGGAGTTCCTAAGGGAGAAAGTAGGGGGAGAGGGATGTCAGAGAGGAAAATACATGAACAATCTTTTATTATGAAGAATATTATGTTTAAATATTTTTAAAAATCCAAGAATCCCCAAGCACAACAAATAGAAAGAAAACTATACCAAGGCACGTCCTAATCAAATTAGTCAAAACTAGTGATTTTGAGAAAATCTTATGGCAGGAAAAAAACATAAAGGACATACATAAAAACAAAGTTAAGAGTAGTGGCAGATTTCTTGTGGGAAACACTAAAATTGAAAAGAATTTGAAGTAGCATTTTTAAAATACTGAAACAATTTGCATAAACCGAGAATTCTATATCCAGTGCAAATATCTTTCAAAAACAAAGCTGAACTAAGGGACATTTTTGGATATTCCAAAGATAAAAGAATTAATCTCTAGCAGATCTGCACTATAAGAAATATTAAAGGAAGTTCTTTATGCAGAAATAAAGTTATACCACATGAAAATACAGATCAACATACAGGAATGAAGAATGCTGAAAATGGTAACTATGTAGCTAGAGATAGAAGGGTTTTTATTATTTTTTAACGTTAAGATGAGTATTTAACAAAAAATGATTTAACAATGCATCATGGGAGATTAACATATAAAGAACTAAATTGCATGATAACGAGCAAAAAGCTGGAAGAGAAGGAAGAGAAGTATACTGTTATAAGATTTTATAATATATATAAAGTAGAATAATATATTTTAAAGGTTAATTGCAATAAGTTAAAGATACATACGGTATACCTTAAAGCAATCACAAAAATAACAAGAGCTATTGCTTATAAGCCAACAAAAAGGTAGGCAGATGGAGTCATATTCAATTGATCCAGTAAAAAAAAGGAAGCAAAGAATGTATAAGACAAATACAAAACAAATAGTAAGATTATACATTGACTTGTATAATTACTTTAAAGGAAAAGTGATCCATCTATCACATTTAAAAAGCAGATATGTTTAGATGAGATTAAAAAGTAAGGCCCATCTATATGCTGCCTACGGAAAAAAAAACCATTAAATACACAATTATGTAAAAAAGTAAAAGTGATATATATTGTTGGCTCCCCTGAAGCTCAAATGTTTAATAAAACCTGCCTTGTTTTTTAACAATGAAGACAGAATCTGTGGTTTACCATAGAACCCATTCCCACAGGTAAACGTCAAGCACATAACTAGCAAGTAGGTAACATTGGCCCTTTACCTATTGTTCCAAGTAGACTTAAATGTATTTGTGCATATTCTGGGCTTGGCACTGAATATATCTAGTGACTGAAGTCAATGCTTGATATGCTATAAAGGACCAGAAATATTGAACCAATTTGAAACTCTTGGGTACCTTTCATCAGATCCAGGCACTTACTTCACTGCCTACTCAGTGCAACATGGGAGAAGAAATATCACATTCAATGGACTAATTATATTCTTTATTACCCTCAAAGCAATCAATTAGTAGGGAGATGGAATAGACTAGTGAAAATCTGCTATAAAGGTGGTGCTATAAAGGAGTAAGGGGAGACAAAGGATCAAAGAGCTGGCCTAGAAACCTCCAGTGTTATATGTTACAATGTAATGTGAAAGCATCAACATCATATAAATTATTAGATGTACATTATATGAATTGTTAAGCTTCTATTGAAATTGGGGCACAGGGGATGAAAGATGATACAGGAATATAGTAGAAATCTTTCTTACCTTACCATAACTGTTTTTTCAATGCAGATCTAATATTCCTTGTACCCAGCTATCATTAAGGATCCCAAAGGCTAGCACTTTTTAAAAATAAGGGACTTGTTCATTAAGCTGAACTTCTAACACTCGAGTTTTATTTTTATTGATAAGGCAACTTTTTAAATTTTTGAATCTAAGTATACACAACACAATAAAACAATGCCAAGGGATCCCTGGGTGGCTCAGCGGTTTAGCGTCTGCTTTTGGCCCAGAGCGTGATCCTGGAGTCCCGGGATCGAGTCCCACGTCAGGCTCTGGGCATGGGCCTGCTTCTCCCTCCTCCTGTGTCTCTGCCTCTCTCTGTCTCTATGTCTATCATAAATAAATAAATCTTTAAAAAAAAATTAAAAAAAAAATAAAACAATGCCAAGTGAAGAAATATCAATCTATTTCACAAAACGTGTGACCTAGGTAATAACACTGAAAATCATATGGAAATCAATCTGTGCACATAACACAGATTAAGTATCTAATAAAGTAAAAGCACACGGACTTTGGAATGAGAGAAGCACTGGAGACAGACCCAAGTCCTTTGCTCAGTAACTCTTCATTCATCTGTAACAATTAAAATCATGATATTTTATTTAGTCACTTTCCAAATGCGGTTACAACAGAACTTCGTATTGCACATGCTCTTTGGCAGGGTCTTTTCCAACTCTACCTTCAGGAGGTAGGTAGAGATTCATCCCTCTCCACTTGAATATGGGCCCACCCTAGTGACTTGCTTGTAACCAATATCATGCAACAGAAGTGATGCTATAAGATTCTTGGGACTGGGTCAGGAAGAGGCTTACGGCTTCTGCCTGGGTCCCATGGAATGTGGTTTCATGCTCATGAGAAGCCTGCCTCATGAAGAGGCCCCATGTGGGATCTCCAGTAGACAGCCCCAACTAGCTTAGACTTTTACTTACCCTGGCCCAGGAGCCAGACATTTGAGTGAAGCCCCCAGATGATTTGCCCCAGCAGTTAAAATCACTCCTGTTACTGAAGCAGAAAGCCTCAGAGGCCTCAAGTCATCAGAGAACAGGCACAAGCCCATATTCATGCCCTGTCTGAAATCTTGTTCCAGAGAATTTGTGAGGGTAATATAATAGTTGTGGTTTTATATTATCAAGTTGGAGGTAGTTTTGAGGATTGAAGAACTAAAGATAAATTTTAAAGATATCTAATTTATTAAACAGCCCAATGGTCAGCCTTGTTAAGGGTTAATCTCCTTTTACTTCCCCTTTGATCAAGAGCTTAGCCAAATTAGAGTTGGTAATACATTAAAAATGTGAAAAGTCCAAAAAAGAAATGATGACAAAATATACATCTATGGGTAAACTACTACATACATGAACGAGAAAAAGAAAAAAAAAAAACTACTGTTTTCTTAACAGCTAATAAGCTTGTTATTTTAAAGTATACAGAATGAATGAAATAAAAAAATCAGTTTAACCTACACTCAATTTTTCTATGTAGTTTTGCACTCTCTCTCTCTCTCTCTCTTTTTTTTTTTTTTTTGGAAAGACTGTTTTCTTTAGAATGTTAGAAGCCAGTAATAGCACCAACTTTGTTAGTTACACAGTTCAGGGAGTAGGCCTTGATTCATAGGAACAGTCACAAGCTAAGTTGGGAGCCTGCAATTTTCTCAGCGTGATCCTTGTATAGTGAACTCTTTGGGACAACATGCCATTTCATTAAATCATTTCTCTTCTAACCAGCTTAACTCCTATTTTCCCACACTGCTTTCCCTAAAAATGCAATCATTCTGTTACTTTCCATTGTATATACTTCTCAACATATAATGTTTGAATTTAAAAAAAAAAGTTAGGTGGCATCAGTTTTGTTCAGGATGGAAGACCAGTTCTAAGACCAACATGAACTGTCCTTTCTGTAAAACAGGACCTGACAGCCCACATTTACTCTACTTCTTATATTCTGGAGTCACAGTTAAGTTTATACTTCTTAAGAAAATGTTATAGCAGAATCTGAAATTATTGATGTTTATTAAATTTGAATATTAACATTTGTGCATGTTGGAAAAGACTCAACTTCCTAAACATAGGTAAAATGAAATGGTAAAAAATTAAAACTTACCTTGAATAAAAATAAAAAGAGAGAAAAGACTTTAATTAATATCAACTTTGGAAGTGGATACTTTCCTATAGTTTCTTTAGGTATCAAGTAATAATTTGTTAATATTATAAACAACTTTATGCTGGATAAATTCCAAATCTTTGATGACTTGGACAAATTTCTTGGAAGGCACAAATTAACTATGACTGTTCCAGAAAAGTCCAAAACTCTGAATAGCTCATATTAATCAAAAACCTTGGATTCATAATCAAAAACTTTCTCACAAAAAAAAAAAAGAAAAAAAAAAAAACTTTCTCACAAACAAGACATGGATTTCTGTTCACACTGTTTCTATCCTGCTTTGTACTGAAGATGCTAGCAGAAACAACAGAGGAAACAAAAGGTGTGCAGAATGGGAAAGAAATAGTTAAAGTGTCTTCTTCACAGATCACATGATTGACTATATACCCCAAGGAATCTATAACAAAAGGCATGTGAGCCTCCAAATGAAAATACAAACAATATTGTTAAGGGAAATTAAAGAATATTTAAATGAATGGGAAGTTATACTTTGTCCATAAGTTGGAAGATTCAGTCATTAATATGTAGATTATCTGCAAAATTTTCTATAGTTTTGATATAATCTCAATTAAAATATCGACAAGTATATCTATAGACAAACTGATAAAAAAGAGTTGGTAGAGTTGATAACAAAAAATGTCTATGGCTGTGAGAAGGACCTAGAATAACCAAAATAATCTTACAAAATAAAAATGTTGATAGACTTACACTATATCATTTTAAAATTTAATTAAAGCTAGAGTATTCAAAACAGTGTATGATATTGATGTAAAGATAGATGAATAGATCAAATGAACAGAATATAGAGCCCCTAAATGGACCTACTTATGTAAAGTAAGACAGATTCCAGAGCAATGCAGTGGGAAAGAAACTCTGTTCAACAAATGTTGTGGAACATCTGCATAAATGCAAGGTCATAAATTGCTTATCAAAAGTATTAAGGAAATGACAAAAAAAAATCTCACAGACTGAGAGAAATATTTACGATGCCTATAAATGACAAAATACTTTCATCTAACATGTAAAGAACTTCAGCAAATCACTTAAAAACTCCAATTAGGGGGGATATCTGGGTGGCTGGGGGATCCGTGGGTGGCTCCGCGGTTTAGCGCCTGCCTTCAGCCCAGGACGTCATCCTGGAGACCCCGGATCGAGTCCCACGTCAGGCTTCCTGCATGGAGCCTGTTTCTCCCTATGCCTGTCTCTGCTTCTCTGTGTGTGTGTGTCTCTCATGAATAAATAAATAAAATATTTTTTAAAAAACTCCAATTAGATTTGGGCAAAATAATTGAAAAGATATTTCACAAAGAGATATTTAAATGGGAAATAAGTATATGAAAAAGAGTTCTACATCTTCAGTCATCAGTGAAAAGACATTAAAAATACAATGACATAGCACTTCACACCTACTAGAAAAGTTAAAATTGAACGTCAACACCCATATTGGCAAAATTGTGGAGCAACTGGAGCATTCATACATTGCTGAAGCAATGTAAAATTGTAAAATCATTTTAGAAAATTGATGGTTTTTGAATCAAGCTAAACATGTATTTAGCTTATGACCCAGCAATTCTACTTGTTGGGCTTACCCAGCCTTCCCCCAAAACAAAACATATACAAGTAAAATAACTGCATAAAAAATATTCCATTCGTTTTATTATTTATTGCCAAAAAACAAATGTCAATCAACAAGAGAATGGATAAACAAATCCTGATATGTTCAGAGAATGAAATATTTAGAAAAAAAATGATCTGGTGAATCATGCACCATGTGTGAACCTCAACATTAGGTTAATATTATGTTGAGCATAGAAGCTTGCTACAAGAAAGTACACACAGCATGATTACATTATACAAATTTTGAGAATTGGCAAAATTCATGTGTTTTAATAGAATCTGTGTGATTGCTCATAGAAGTTGAGATTAAATTGTAGAGTCAAAAGGAAACGTCCTGGCATGATCGAAATACTCTATACTGTAAAATTCCTCAAATAGCATTAAATTATACAATTAAATATGTGTTATCACTCAAAGTTATCACACAAAGTTTCCCTCAAAAACATATGAAAAGTTCATGTGTTGGTGAAGAAGGTGAAAAACTGCATTTCTGTACATTGCTGGTGGGAGTGTAAACTGAAACAACCAGTTCCAGATACTCTTTGCCAGTATCTACCGAAATTAAACATACACAGACCCTATAATCTAGCATTCCCACACCTAATTATCCAAGAAATATGAATACATATGTCTCCCAAAAGAGATCTAAAAAATGTTCAGGAACGCCTGGGTGATTCAGCAGTTGAGGGTCTGCCTCCGGCTCAGGGCGATCCTGGAGTCCCGGGATCGAGTCCCACCCACATCCGGCTTTCTGCATGGAGCCTGCTTCTCCCTCTGCCTATGTTTCTGCCTCTCTCTCTTTCTCTCTCTCTCTCTCTGTCTCTCTCTGTCTCTCTTTCTCTCTCTCCTTCTCTGTGTCTCTCATGAATAAATAAAATCTTTTTTTAAAATATTCAAACTATTTCTTTATAATTGACATAAACAGGAAACAAGCCTAATATCCACCAAAGAAGACTAAAATTTCTCAAGAGTAGCAATATTGACATTGTAGATCAAATAGTTTTATGTTGTAGAAACTATCTTGTGTACTGTAAGATGTTTAAAAGTATCCTTGGCCTTTATCTATTAGGTATCATTAGTAACCTCACCGTTAGTGATAATCAAAAATATCTTCAGACATTGCCACATATACCCTGAGGGGGGAAACTTCCTTATTTGAAAACCTCTAAAATAAACAAAGATAGCATATTCACCCACTGGAATATTACTCAGCAATAAAAAGGAGTGTACTATTAATAAACATTTAACATGCATGGATGTAAAACAAAGTAGTATGTTGATAAAAGTTTAATAATTCCTCTCTGAGATAGGGTGAGGAGAGGCTGTGATGTAGCATTTGCCAA
Source organism: Canis lupus baileyi (assembly GCF_048164855.1). Classification (NCBI taxonomy): domain Eukaryota; kingdom Metazoa; phylum Chordata; class Mammalia; order Carnivora; family Canidae; genus Canis; species Canis lupus. Next base: position 26,266,387 of record NC_132846.1, on the reverse strand, counting down.
ACTCTGTGGTTTCCACAACTATTCCGAAAACTAGCTTTTTTTAGTGGTATCAGATTTATGTTTTTAGGGAGAACATTTCTAATAATTAGGCTATCCAAAAATATTTGGAAAGGTGGCATACCTTCATTAGTGAGTTCACAGATACTGTGTGACAATCTACTGAGGATATTATATAAAAACATATGAATCCATAAACTTTGGAATCTTCTAATTTTGAAATTTTATAATACTAACATTTGTTTGCAGTATCCACTGCTCGTTTTCTATTTATGAAACTAAATGGACTTAACTTTTACTGATTTATTTTTTTAATTTAAATTCAAACAGCCAACATATAGTTTCATTAGTTTCAAATGTAGAGTTCAATAATTCATCAGTTACACATAGGACTCAGTGCTCATCAAATCATGTACCCTCCTTAATGTCCATTGATTTATATTTTTAAACATGTTCTCTTTATTTGTAAATTGAATATGTATTCTTTTCTCTCAAAAGAAATTACTATATATTTTCATAAAAGACATTTATTTATTATATACGTGTATGTACGTAAAAGAGTCTTTTTGTACTTACAAGTAAGTAAAGGTCATAGGAGAAAGGGTCTTATTCAGAAGCCGAAGATAACATTGAGGCCATGGTAACTATTTTTTCTTGAGACTATGGTGCTGGGCTGCTAGTAATAAGGATATAAAATGTAACACCTGATTCTACTACTTAGAGATGCGCTAATAATAGTAAAAGGATTCAAGAATGGTGATATAGTTTTTGACTCTAAAACATCTGGCATCAATTTGTACCTCAAGTCCAAATGCCAATAATCCAATGAAAATTTTGTTATATGGGTATACTATTTAGATTTTAAGTAAATATCACATGTGGATTCTTAACATTTGTCTTTCATTTTCTATGTCCAGTTCACTACTTTTTTCCTCCACAAACTTAAGATAGATGCTGCTTACAAACTACGTTTAATAACTAAAGAATTATTTAGTAAACTATGGTATTTGAAAGGTTCCCAGGTAGAGTCTTTTAGTACCTACCTCATAAACAGTCAATGAAGCCACCAATGTTAATTTGCAAACTGAGGGTTATTTTGTTACATAACTCCACATCAATGTCATTCAGTAATGAGATGTGGGGGCGGGGGGAATCCCTCTCTATAAACTACATTCACTCACATAACACCATGTACAATTTCTTAGAAAACAAAGGAAATATTGGGGTCCACCCTTTTCTTCATATTAGTTGGAGAATATAAATTAATATTAGTAAAATAGACTTGTGAATGACATTTGAACATCTATGTTACAGTCTTCAATAGAATTAAAAATATTTAATTTCAAGAGTATTTTGTAAAAGTTCTTTAAATTTTCAATAATGGTTTAGGCAATAGTTGTGTATCTATTTTCAAATACCTTAAGTTCCACTAACGGCCTCTACTGTCTCCTCAATTAAATTAGCCTCTTGTGCATTGAATAACAATGCACATGTTTTTATTTTTCTAATTTTAAATGTATTTTTATAATTGTGAAATATTGTTTATAGTTCACCAATAAGTCAAAATAAAACATAAGAAAAAGTCTGGTGATTTTGATTACACTGAAGTAAAGATATCTTTATTAGAGAAGACAGAGTAATCAGAATGAAAACTAGGAGGAAAAAACTGCAAAGCAAAAAATTCTCACAAATCTAATAGCAACTGGCCATAGCTACTTCCAAATTGGCTTTCAATTCTAATATTTCATTGTATACTCACCAATATTATATGAGAGCATATGTTTAAGTCCTCACATTATTGAATATTACCAAATTTTAAAATTTTTGTCAATCCAGTAAATGTTAACAGACATTTTAAGTGTGCATAAAAATAAATATCTTTTCACCTTTTATTTGGCATCTATGCTGTATCTCTATGAACTGTTTGTTCACTTTGAGGTATTAACTTCATGATCTCTTCTGATGTAACTTTTGTTTCTAGATGGATAAAAAGCTATAATTTACAATGAAGCATATATTAAGGGGATAATTGTAAGCAAGATGCATAATTCAATGACTTAAGTATATCTTTGGGAAAATGTGTAGGATTTGAATTTTATCCGAATTAAAGGTAAATGATATTTTTTGCTGTTCTTTAATTCTTTTCTGTAACTTTGAAATGAATTTGAAATAAGTAGTAAAAAAAAAAAAAGGAAAGCAACAACACAAAATGTTTTTAAAAGGAAGGAAATTGACATTGGTCTGGAAGTAACACTTCACATAGGTATATGGATATTTAAGTGTCTTTATTAAGGCAAGGCTAAGTTTGTCATGAGAGTAAAGTGTGAGCCCCTTCCAAATAAGGGAACATAGATTATTACACCTGGTTATAGATGTAACAGCATGCACTTGATTTGTGTTCAGAGTACCATACTATAGCTATAGTGAGCAGATTGATTTCTTTGAAAAACTTAGTGCCAGGTGATTAAAAAATCTTATTTCGTGTAACTTTTTATGCATTGTAAATATTAATTTTCACCTTTGTCATTGCATGCATAACATAGTTACTTAGCATTTCTTAAAACTTTGTAAAACTCACAATATTAAAATAATTTCAAAACATTCTCAAAGATATGAAATGCATTAAACTTTCTTATAATTCAGACCTAAATGCAATTTGCTTTATTCGGGGTCTTTCTGCCTCAGTTCTTCAGAATATGACCACAATGTCCCATAATTATGAAGTATTTCATACATTGAGCAAGTTTTACAGCCCACTAAAAAGCTAATTAATGTTAAGTTCAAATTGGTTCTCTTACACTGACATTGCTATGAGTAGTTGGCTTGGCTCAAATATGAAGTGCACTTTCCTTTTTGACCTTATATAACTGAATGCAAGGGTAGCTCATTAAGAGAATTTTAGCATTCCTCTTGCATGGATATATTACTAATGCTTGGCTTTCAGAAGCAAAAAGGAAAGTGGGGACAGGGGTGCAAAATAGTGAAAGTTCAGACAAGGGCAAATACCACATGGAGTTTAATGTCTTTATAGTTTGCTCTTGACATTGGGCAGGAAGCAACTCTAGAAGTCAGATCTCATAAAGGAAAGTGCTTATGGTCTTCCCTGTGCCGATCTTTCTAATTTTGGTCTCAGAGCATTCAACCTAAGGTTATTTAACCTTACTGAGAATTTACACAAAGCAGTATTCTTACTGTGCCTTCTAAAGAAATGTCTTTATATATATATATATATATATATATATATATATATATATATATATATATATATGATGCATCTGATGGCCCCTTCAAATCATCCTGGTCCCATCCTTCCTCCAGCCTATTCCTGCTTACCATTTCTTCGAAGACTCTGACCAGCTTTGTGAAGATAAAATGGAAAGAACTTTACCTCATGCTATTGCCCTGTATTTCTTCTGTTCTCCTCTCGGATGCATAGGTTACCTAGAACCCCGAGGAACTAACATTCATGAAACCACTCTACTTAATGAGAATAAATTATTCTCCTTTTCTTCTAGCTGCAGGGAGTTGTGCACTAATTTCATGAGACTCCTCAAGATGTCCACCTGGATAGAGCTCATGTGGCCAGTAGCAAATGCCAACTTAGTATTGCATCCTTGGATGATTTTCTCATTCCCCTGTTTTGTCTTGTTTTGTTTTGTTGTTTCCTTATCTTCTGTTCCCTGAAATCACTTACCACATAATCTGCATACATGCTAGAGTTTCTCTTGGTCATAGCTTTCAGGAATTACAGACAAGACATAGAGCAATGGACATATAGAGAGATTTTATTAAACATAATTATCTTGTGTCTTATTGTACGGCAAATATTCTGAGTGTAGTTTCTAAGGTTTTTTTTTTTTTAATTTCCTTGAATGGTAATCTTTCAAGTA